>NW_022990270.1:695553-898159 GCF_902827175.1 Gymnodraco acuticeps
GCAAAGATGCTTTTCATACACAGCCCCCCCCCCCCCCCCCCCACCGCACACTGCTAAGATAAATTGGCTGTGACCCAAGCATGACCCTGGCTGATTCAGTTCAGTTCATGAGGCCATTAAATTCCCTGCAAAGAGGGTGCAGTGGGGTTCTGTGTTTGTGTGTGTGTGTGTGTGTGTGTGTGTGTGTGTGTGTGTGTGTGTGTGTGTGTGTGTGTGTGTGTGTGTGTGTGTGTGTGTGTGTGTGTGTGTGTGTGTGTGTGTGAGAGAGAAAGAGACAGACACAAAATAATAGGGGAGGGGATTCCAGAAACAGAAAAGGAGTGAGATACAATACCTAGGCGTGACTACTTTATCTTTTAATTTGCTTTCAATACATTTTACTTGGATAAAAGCCATCTCTATTTTAGCTGCAAGCATTTGGAAATCATGGGTGTACTTCATCATTTGGGAATTAAACTCTTCATCTTACAAAAAGGACCCGTATTATGAAAACAACCAGTAGTATCTAAAGCTACAAAATAATAAATCCATGCTTTTATTTAAATATGTATTATTTGTTTGTACATTTTGTGTGTTGTCATAGATGTAAAATGAGGCACCGCACTAAACATACACATGTCGTCTTAACTAGGGGGTATATGTCATGTTTTATTAGGAAAAGAAAGACTTAAATAATTTGCATTAAAACATGGAACTAAATGAACTGAAAGCTTGTTGGTGGCTCCAGATTTCAGTTGCATTAATAGGCTGTGGCATTACAGAGTTCATATAATGTAAGAGGCAATATAGTCTCAATGTTAAAAGAGAGGACAGTCACCGTTTTCTCCAAATTGATGCTGACACATGAGACATCAAGAAGAGTATTAGATGAGACACATGGACATTAGAAAAAAAACAATAAAAAACTGAAAGGAAATGTAATGTGAATTCAACATGTAAGCAATAGCTGACCCTTTATTCTCAAGGTGTGCCATTTTAAATCATATGTAGCGGTAATTGCAGTCCAACAAATGCATGTTTTCCGATGTATTCCAATCTTAACCATTGATTTCTGATGATTGGCTGTATTGATACAAAAAGCCCAAAACAGATCCACAGCAATGTGAGTTTACATTGCTGGGTCAACTGAACATCCTCCACATCCATCCATGTGATGGATTGCAGGGAAATAGGTACAAAGATTCCTGAGAAATTATCCCAATTTGTAAATTCAATTCAGCAAATCAATCACTCTCCTGTAGACAATATATGTCATACAGTATCAACAAATTAGACGAATGGGATGGTGTCTAGTGTGTCTCAAATACAAGTTACAAACAATTCACACCCTACCTAACACTGGAGGACACCCCAGCAATTACTGTAATGCCATTGGCGCTGCAGAGATCCTCCGTACAATCGTTAGCTAGTATTAGCCAGCAGACATTGAGTGGAGGGTGCCACAGGGGTAATGTGGATCTTTACACGTTGTGGACAATTATTTTTGTTGCACTGCATCAACAATGTGCCGCATGCTGTGGAGAGTGTGTTCCTGATCCTTCTAATGGATTAGCACAGTGGCCATGGATTCAAGGGTTAGCAGCCGTAGCTCTGGGGTTTGACCTCAGTGTACTGTACTTATCCCGCAGTGTTAAAACGCTTCCACTCCGATGTGCTTTCTCACAGAGTCCTAGTGAGAGGCCCCACCACGGCTGTTTGTCATGTTAACATAATCCAGAGTGATGTCTGCTTAATTTGTTTCACTATTCTAATAACCTTGCTTATAAATAGTTACAACCAGCATGCGTGTTTTAGGCATTTTCACCTCTTGAGCCTCAGAGGAAATTAGCATTTGTAATCATGTCCCTTTTAAAGTTGCATCACACGCAGAGGCTGAAACGAGGAGACAATTAACCTGCACAGCTAAGTGGACAAGAGGATCTGACAAAAATAGCTCAGAGGAAAATGAAGTCAAGTTACATATTTCATGCGCTGTTCATTCAGCCGTGCTGTGGGTAAAGACTTCATCATTCATTATTGTGGTATGTAATATGATATCATTTAATACACGGCTGAAATACACCTCTTTAATTAAGGTCATATACCGTACACGTGAGAGTTGGTGGAATAAACAACACATAGTTACAGTGTTATCATATTTAAACTGTATACATTGTATGTAAATGTTAATGAAGCATAGGTCATTTTCAGTATATCAGGAACATATACTACATGTTCACAAAAACGACTTCCTCTTTTCTTCTGCATGATCTTCCTGTGTTCAGCACAGGAGGGAACTTCACAACGTACATCCTACTTTGGTGATTTTCATGCTTTCAAATAAGTTGAAGGATTACATGCTCCTTCGGGGGCTAAGACAATTTTTCAAAAACGTTCATGCAGTCATCCGAAAACACTTTGGATAATGGCACACTGTATCGTCATGCAGCTAAAATAAGGCTTGTTTCCTATTAAACAAACCTTCAATTAAAGGTACCGCGTGCATTTTTCCTGTGAACATACAGTAGAAGGCTATTTGTTCACATTCCTTATTTCCTACATAGCTCCACGTTAATAACATGCCAGGTTCTTACAGTACATGTAGTCTGTCATTCTCTACAAAGTAAAGCATAATAAGTAGCGGCGCAGAGGGACAGAAAGACTTATTATTAATAAGTGGAGAAGAAAGAACATTATGCCGGCAAGCTGGCTCATGAGCCAGCAAATTGAGCTTGCAAGTACTAAAGCACCAGAGATAGGTCATTAAGATACCCAGAATAGAGGAACACATCATAAGGGTTGTGTAATTCTGAAATACAGGTTTTCTAAGTTTGCAAAGCTGAAACCTTTCTCATGCAATACAGAAACATTTAGATTAGAAGCAGTGGCTTTATGCAGAAACAATTATGTGCATTAAGCTTTTAACCAAGGTCTCTAACTCTGCTTCCAAATGCAAATACTAAAACCACTTCACCTCCAATCTGCGACATTTCCTCTATCTGTTGGAGTACAGCACTATTAAACCAGCAGGTTGTGTGGAAGCACTAATGGTTTTACAAACATCAGTAAGGGACCATAGAGAGGTTGAAGGGGCCCTTTGAATGGTGGAAATTCTTCAGCCAAATTGGTTGCCAGTAAAAGCCAGAGCTTGCTCAAAGTAGTACACAAAATCATTATAGCTCCCAATTTCATCCAAATAATGTATTTTGAAGGTGAATAAAAAATGGACAGCAAAAGGAAAGCAGCAGTATCTTGGTACTCAGATCCATACAAGATATGTTCACTCTCCGAGCAATAGTTACCTGCTGACCTAAAAATTGATAACTACAAAGTATGTTCTTGTAAATGATGGTTATCTGACTGTCTGCTGCTCAAGGACACTAATTATGTGGTTGCAAATCTTTCATTTCAAACATTTTTCTTTATAGTATTTGCTTATGCAGTAGCAGGTCCAAGAAAGGAATAATAAAGCAACGTTATATCTCCAAAGAATCCCTCTGGAGAACCAGTGTTGAGATTTCACCCTCAATCCCTGGAGGAACCGTCAGTGAACTGCTGCGCTGACCTGTGTGTTGACCTCTGATCACTGGATCACTGTTTCTGTAGAGCATGTGGTTTTGTATTTCTGTGTTCACTTTTGAAGCTTTTTGGTTATCCATTACCATGAACATAATGCAACCATGGAGGCTAAACATAAGCGGAAAAAACAAGCAAATGGCTAAATAGTAAATACTCAGCATCTGTACAAGTGTTGATCCTGAAAAAACAGTCAATTTATTAGTTTTCTTTAGCTGTTAAACAGTGCAACTGAATGCAAATGTCTGCACTAGGTGCTCTTATGCCATGTGTGTATGTGTGTGTTTATCTCAGCCTAAGCACGTTTTTGAGCTACGATAAACCAACATGTTATCTCCTCTGTTTATAACCCCACAGACACAACAAAATAAAAACAAACCATGTTTGAATACAAAACATGCTGTTGAGATTCACCAGAGTTACTTTATTAACACAGCAAAAGTACTAAAGTACGCTGCCATTAGGGTTGCAACAGAGATAAGCATGTGAAAAAAGCAATTTCCGAAAGCAAGAACTAACTAATCAACAGCTCTCTTTTCCAGCCCATCTGATATACAAATTGTGCCTAATGAACCCTGCAAAATCAATTACCTAGGTAATACTTTGCAGGCAAGGAAACCCAAACACAGAATGCATGATGCATACCTAAACAGACATTACTCACTGCAGATTATTTTTGCTCCATTTACATTGCATTAGCACTAGAAAGAGCAAACTGACTGCTGCATGTTCCTCAATCATGTTCATTATAATGCAACCAGGCCAGATACATAAACCATATCCACGTAAAGAATAATTAGAGGATTCATTCATCCACTGTAGCGTGATTAATGTTACATGCTGGACAATCAAAAAACAACAATGTGTATGTTGGAAAAGCTAGGGCAGAGTATGTTATAGCATAAATGATTTAGGTGACTCCTGAATGATGGATGATGGTACCTCTTTCTGCTGATAAAGTTATTTTTGCATGCCTATTTAGCACTGACACTTCGGCATGAAATACTTAATCATACATGCTGAAGATAACATTGTATTGTTGGACTATAATGTATTTTAGGTGCGTAATGAAAGGGCTGCATCAGTCTGTTCTTTGTAGTGCCAGACTTGATCAGGATCCTTATAAGAAGCCTCTTCCAGAATAAATGGGTTTTTGTGATCTGTTTTGAAGTATGAGTCTAATAATACAAAAAGGCACGGCACACACTCTGGATATAATTCATCCTTCAGTGCTTTTGCTCTGTTGCATTCACAATAAAGTCGTATGTAATCAACGATATATCATGCTTGGTAAAAAAGTTGTTGAACTTTACATCAAACTTAAAAAAGCTGATCCACTGCTCTTCTGCAAAGTACTGGAGAATTTTCAGTTTCTGAGCAGTGAAGCACAAATCTAAATCTGGCGTCATGAATTATTAAAGCCCCCTTTATGGAGCTTTCTTCAGAGGAGAAAATCCAGCACATATAGTACATGCTTGAGATCAAACGGAGCAGAGAAAAAAGGCCAAATCGAATGCAGGAAGTATATCCACCAAAGTGTTCCAAGTTGTTCTGCACTTGAACATTGCGGCAACTTCCGTCAGACGACATATGAGAAAAACTTTTGGATTTTGAGAGGAAATAGATACTGGGACATGGTCAGTGTTCGTCTCTTCCATGGTAACTATAATTTAAATGCATCTACGGAAGAAATGAGAAAACTAGCGTACCTTATCAGATGACCAGACGAGCATATTTCTCTCTGCTGAATATCACTACACAATAAATAGTTTTTGGTTTGGAAGTAAGTGTCAATTGTTGATGAATCACTCCTCTCGGTGTCATCCAACTCTGCATACCTTTGTGAAATTGCTTTTTGCACCCCATTTACAAAACATTTTATCTTACCCTGAAACTATTTCTAAATTGCATTTCAGTTGAGTTCATGCAGGGAAGATTTATACAGAAGTATTTCTATGGTATTTTCATCCATTTGATTTGGACTGCGCAGTGTTTGGGTTTGTTTTTGAGCACACACACTTCATCAAAAGGCATCTTCAGTTTCTCACAGTGTTATGCTAGTTGGGTTGATTAAGGACACGACACACAGAACCCGATTTTGACCGAATGTGTGAATATTCAGTACTTTGTTCTACTTTCCTCAACACAATACTCTGATTAGGTAGGCCTTTGTGACATTAAAAACTTGATATTAGAATATTTAAATGATGGTGCTGCCTTTCTGATTTTTGTTTAAGGGTAAATGAGGAGAACTTGTGATTTAGCCTGTGACAACATCGCCAGAGGACAGAAACTCTCACGTCATGGCTAGAAATATATTTGTGTTTGCTATCAACAAAACTAATTATATCCCAGTAATTAATAATAATGAAAATCTGTGTCAGTGAGAGTGACATCCATCAAAATGCAGTCGTGGAGCTGTTTCATAAAACACTGAACTTTCAATGCAAATAAATCAATATCAGTCTTCCAGGTTGTTAAATGTAATTCACTTTCATTTTATGTTAGATACACAATCTTCAGCCAATGTTGCCTCAACAGAGCAGGCAAAATAATTGCAGACTCTTCACACCCTGGACACTTCCTGTTTGCTCTTCTGCCCTCCGGTAGACGCTACAGGTCAATTAAATCAAGGACAAACCGACTGAAAAACAGTTTCTACCCCAGAGCCATACGAGAACTGAACACCGTCAAATGCTGAACTAGCACACACACAGTAACAATTTGCAACTGCACTACTTTTTAATAGTTGTATTAATGTATTAACTGATCGACATTAGAGATGCCAAATATCATCTCTGTGTTTTTTATATTGTAAACTGTATTTAAATTGTGTGCGGGCATGTATGCATGTTGGTATGGATGTGTGAGCATATGTTTATGTGTGTATATGTTTATATGGATGTATATATTTTTTGTATTATGTGAAAATACACTGCGAGGATTGCTTTTTAAAATGTCGTTGTACCTGGTGCGATGACAATAAAGGAATTCGATTCTATTCTAATAGAAAAAAGCAATGTGAGGCTACGGCTACAAAGAGGATTTGAGTAAAACTGTTCATACTAGTTGTAGTCTCTCCTTTCTTTGCCCAAAAACTATACTGGGCATGGAGCAACACTGACATCCTTTAGTAAATCAACAGCTATTTGCTAACTTGGAAATGATTTATTTAATATAATCACTGAACAGCTGTGGAACCAAAACAAATGTAGGAATTCAATGAAATGTAGAGAAAGACACTGAACATCTGAGGTTAACTACAGAACAAGTGACATTTATACTTGGACTTGTATTTAAGGGGATCTATTTCCCACATCATCACTTCATCCATTGTTTTTATGAGAATATTAACTTAATTGTATTGATTTGCTTTGTTTTCTAATACCAGATAAAAGTAGGCTTATGGTGACATCAGAAAGATTAAATGGTTGTCATGTTGTCTCCAAAGCAAACTATTAACTATTACATGATGATGCCATTTCATATATAGCTCAATAATCTATTAGTGCTTTTAGTTTAGTCTAAAATGGTCAAATTCAGCTTCATGGTATTCAACGAAATGGCCTCTTTGTAGCAGTGTTAGCTGAATTACCATAAGTGAAGTGTTAATATTATTCTGTCTACTCCCCAGTATTGCTCGATGAATAAACTACTGAAAATAATGTCCGAACAACACTACATGTGCACCTTTTATGAATAAATAACAAATACCATAAATAATCTTAACCGTAAACATGTCCAGTTCCCCGACCTTACTTACTGTACACTCTGAACAAAGTCTGCATAAAACAATGTTATATTGAGGTGCTAATTAAACTTTTTACTAGGACTTTATTTGAATTAAAGTCTTTTAATTGTTCACTGTCCTTCTTTATTTCTCTCTGTCTTCCCAAATGACCTTGTTGATTTGTCACAGTGAGTTAAAGTTTGTTTAAATTGAGCCTACCACTGTTACCTACAATCTATACCAGTTCTGACATTACATGTCACTTGTTAGAGGCTTTTATCCAAAGCGACTTAAATACTCGATACTGTGGACAATCCCCACAGGAGCAATTTGGGGTGAAGTGTCTTGCAGGGACACAACGACATGCTGACTGCAGAGGGGTTTGAATCTGTGCTCCCCTGATCCCAACACCAACGCACTAAACCAATGCGCCACACGCCTCCCTATTATCCTTTTATTGAATTTTAAAAAGCTGCATTTCTTTAAAAAGGACAGTTTACTTTGCATTGTTGTCGACCTCCAAAGCGTTTTGACATGATGCTAACAATAGATGTTTCAGCTATTGAAGAGATGGAGAGAAAATCTTGCTAAAAGTTTAGCCTTTCGCAAACTATAGTTGTTACAGCTCTTAGAAAGACAATATGTAATCTTCCGTAAACTGTATTAGAAACAGCTATTGGAGAGGAAATATTGGTTATATTTTAGCTTTCTGCTATCCGTAGCTAACACTAATGGTGAGAACATCTTGCTAATAATTTAGCTATTTCGCTAACCGTAGACATTAAAGGTATTGGAGGAAAAAGGGGGTGCTCATTGTTTAGCCTTCTGCTAACTATAGCCGGAACAGATGAAGAAATAATCTTGCAAGCCTTCTGGTAACTGTAGCCGTTTCAGCATTTAGATAGCCTTGAGCAAGGGCGGACTGGGACTAAATATCAGCCCGGGACTCTCGAACAGCCCACCTCGGTACCGCAAGTAAACACCGCTAGTAAATTGTCTACTGGGGGAGGGGGGTGCTAGTGACTTATCCGACCGGCCCACATTGTCCGACCGGCCCACTTCAGTACCGGCCCATCGGGATTCGTCCCGAACGTCCCGATGGCCAGTCCGCCCCTGTCCGTCCGTTTCAGTATTTAAATTAGCTGCAGTCGTCAACTATCTTCAAAAATGTTTCCAATGTAAACATTTCTGGATTATCTTCAGTTACATGGACATTGTTTCTTGAAAAGTGGTGGTAATAATGTGGTGTCTTTAAAATATAACTTTCTGATGCTTTGAGCAGAAATGTAATCATTTTGACCGCCATGACATTGGGGTGAAAGCAGGAACCAGAGATGGTTCGATCGAATCCTTTGCACACCATTTTGCTTTTGCTTTTGTAATGTCTATGATAGTGAACTCTTACTAATGTGGCAGATAAGCAAAACATGCATTAGTTTCACACTCTACATAATGCTGTGTACACCCAAACACAGTCTCACGGCATTTTGTGTTATAGTCACGAAATTAATCTATTAATTCGTGTTCACCAACACGATTTCGCCATTTTTTTCGTGTCACACAGAGCGATTTTAAAAGCAATGTAAATAATAAAAAATTAGAAGGAAAAAACAGATAATAAAAAAATACAGTTTTCTGACACAGAACGATTTTAGAAGCAATGTATTTCTATTGGTAGTATGTTTCGTGCCTGCACCAAATAATAACAAATTAGAAGGAAAAAATATGACAAAAAATACAGATTTCAGTATTCTGAGGCTCTGAGCCATTTATTTTCCTCACGGACGGCAAAAAAGCTCTGACATTATACAATTTAAAATAAAAGGGATAGGGTTAGGCTTAGGGTAAGATATTGAGTAAGAAAATGTTTTTATGAACGACACAGCTTCTGGTATTCCAAGACCCGACCGGACCGTTCTGGTTTACAAAATCCTGCACAATACAGCCCCTCTGCCTCTTAACTCATTGGTTACTCAACGTAACACCAGACTGACCACCAGCAGCTCCACACGTGGCGACCTATCAGTCCCATTCAGGAAGAGTACTTTTGGTCAGTCATCATTCTCGGTCATAGCAATCCAAAACTGGAATTCTCTACCCACTCAAATCAAAGACATACATACACATCCCACCTTCACAGCTCACTTCAAAACATGGTTCACTGATAACTACACCTGCACACACTGTCTGTGTTGAGTATGGCGTGAGTGTTACATGTTGTGTTACATGTTGTGTTTTCATGTTGTGATCATGGATGTTGCCCCTCGTTTCTGTTATTTACTCACCAATAACACACAATTATGCTTGTTTTTATTTATTTGTTTAATTCCATAATCTCGGGCTTTTTTGGCGTCCGTCAGGAACTGAATTTCAAAATCAAAATAACCGGAAACAGACGTAGGCCTATAAGGGACATTTCGAGCATCCTTGCGATACACAGACACTGAATTGATTACCCAAGATCCTCAGCTTTGGTTTAAGCTCGCTGATGGGATGTTTTAGCCGCAATGCATGTAGGGATATGGTGTTCATGCCATGTCAAATCCAAAAAACATTTCTGAGTTTAGGATGGCTGAAGACACTACACTACCCATAATCCCCAGCTATCGTTTGGGACTCGTTTCTGTTATGTGATTGTGATGTGCTATATGTGACATGTACTGTATATAGTAACGTGTGTTGTTTATTGTTCTCTTTTATCCTCACACCGGTATCTACTTGTCTTTCCTCCTTTTTATTTTTTTATTTTATATATTTTCTTGTAACTAATGCTGTTGATATATTGTGATTTTAAGGGTGTCTATTACCATCTGGCCGGGGACAACAGCTGGAAATTAGCCATGTCGGCTAAAGCTGCACCATTTACTGTTTTTGTGACAGTTCATCGATGGGGACTGTCCACGACACTATAAATAAATAAACTAAACTAAACAAAAATACGTGGTTTAGGCACAAAACACACTACCAATAGAAATACATCGCTTTTAAAATCGTTCTGTGTGACACGAAAAAAATGCGAAAATCGTGTTGGTGAACACGAATCAATAGATTCAATTAATTTCGTGACTATAACACGAAATGCCGTGAGACTGGGTTGCAACACCGCAGTGTAGTAACATGAGCATATGATGTCACTGAAGCCCCTTTGTTTCACT
Source organism: Gymnodraco acuticeps (assembly GCF_902827175.1). Classification (NCBI taxonomy): domain Eukaryota; kingdom Metazoa; phylum Chordata; class Actinopteri; order Perciformes; family Bathydraconidae; genus Gymnodraco; species Gymnodraco acuticeps. Next base: position 705,994 of record NW_022990270.1, read on the forward strand.
GCAGTAAGAAATTGGCAGAAAATAAGTGAGTGGCAATCTCTGCAACTCTTTAACTTAAAATGAGCATCAGAGAAAGGCGAAGCGCTCTCCTCTACAGACAGATAAACTCAGCTCCTGGAGTTAACTGCTTTCTGTGGGGAGAAAATAATTTCCCAATGTGTATACTGTTTAAATCCACTATGAATTAGAAAAAAACTGATGTAATTTAGTTTGAGCAGAATCTCTCCACTTGACTGAATGTGTCTATAAAATTCTCTGAGAAAGTAGGTTGCTAAAATGGACTTAATTTGGCATGATAGATTGAGTCCATGCTTCAGTGACTGTAATTGAATCTGTGACCTATTTCTTCAGAAGAAGATTGTCTCTTGGGTTATTTGTCACTATACATTTTAATGGAATTCAATAGACTGATGCTGAATTTAAACATTTTTATCCAATTATTAGCATTCTCCTCCAAATGTGCAGGTTGTTTTAAATGTAGACTTTTATCCAGTAGTATTTTAGTCTTAAACAACAGGCTCTTGCTTGCCATGATACAGATTTGTGTTTTCAGTCTATTTGTCACTAATGTCAAACAATGCAAATCAGCACAAACCAATGCTAAATGTCCGGCTGGAGGAGTGGTTTGGTATATTTCGCTCTAAATCCTGTCAGAAATCAACAGTCAACTATGACCAGATTGCTATAAAAAATAAATATATGTCTCAATTTACAGTAGCAACCATCACTGAAATAGTTGGACATTTGGTAAAGAATAAAGGGAGTGCTGAATACAGATAAGATGACAGAAGATCAATATTGCATTCTTCCAGCAATCCACCCATCAGTCAGATAACAATGGAAATAGAGAATGTAACATTTGGTTGTTCACTAGTAACACTAACCATCATGGTTATCACTTTCTATGGTCATCAACAAAGTACATTTAGCTTACATTTAAAACATTGCAGGCAACAACAATTATTAAAATCTTCTGTAGCTATGCTTAATTTCTATTTACAGTACAGGGTGTATCATATAACTTGCTGTTCAACATCATCATTTGTGGGATGATCTTCACCAGAAATTACGTTTAAAATGGGACATGATGGTGAAAGCTAATAGTGCATAATGCTATAAGGCATTACTGTGCTTCCAGATAGTGTGATTGTACCTCATACTTCACAGAAATTGTGCTACACTTGACAGGAGATGCTAACTAAAGTAGACAGGTCTTGTTAAACATTCATACAAAATCGTTTGAGACAAAGTTTTGTTCTTCAGGAACGCCTCAGGCTAAAGGGTATTTTTTTTGCAGCTTCAGATCCAAACCTGGACAAGTCACAATCCTCTACTAAGCATATTAACAATTCAGACTAGCTGACCTATATTTCGATTTTGTAATATCATGTTAAGCTTTAGATTCTTCTTTGAAATGCTCTGAAGCCAAGCAAGTGACTCGGTGAGGCAATGCTTTGAGCTAAGAGCTAATGCCAGCATGCTATCATTACAATGACGATGCTCAGGGCCGCCCCTCCCTACAGGCCAATCACGCAGGCTGCATGGGGCCCCGCCTTGCGCAGGGGGCCCCGCCCAGAGGGCCTCAGCTGCTGTGCGCAGTTCTCCGCTCAGTTCTCCGCGTACCCCCCGCGAGAGTGAGAGTGAGAGGTGAGACAAGGGGAGCACGTTTGTAACCCGACACCGTTTTAATGTATCGACATCTGACCAATCACGGCTTTGATACGGCCACTAGTGCAGGTAAAGAGATGTCGGTGAAAAGACAGTTTCAGTCCGGCGCAAAAGACAAAACATGAAGAAACTAGAGCATCACTCGAAGGTGGGTTATTATTGTATGAGTCAAATGTACAACTTGCGAATGTTGTATAAGTCAAATTGCCAATTGCCATATTAAAATATCAGCTGCAATTCACGACATGAAGAAGGCAGTCTCTGCAGAGCATATAGGCTAATGGAGATGCAGTTATTTCCAGCATTCTTTATTTACCATTCATTCAAGTATGTTATGCCTTCTATCTGCTAATGTACAAGAGGAAGAGTGATACACTGTCTGTCTAGTTGGCTCACATAACAGTTAAAGTTTACAGCCTAAAAAACATGGAGCATTTTTCCCCTTTTATTCATTTTTATGTCAATTTGCACATTTCATGGTGACGCTCACCCCCTGATCCCACCGGAAGCGTCTGCGCTGCGGCTGCGCCGCGCTGCGACCTCCTCCTGCGTCATAACCCACCAGGCGCGTTTCAAAACGTTGCGGAAGCGGAGCGTCGTGTGTGCAGCCTCGCAGTTGTTGGATGAACGTTCCACTTCCTGCCTGCGCCACGCTGCGCCGCGTCAAAAATAGGATTCATCCTATATTTTAGAAATTCCTTGCGGCGAGGAGCTTCTAGGACGCTTCGAGCCGCGGTGCAGCGCGGCGCAGCGCGGCGCAGCGGGTCTGGTGGAATAGCACCCATTGACTAGAGTGGCCGCGATCGCTAAAAACGCTGCAGCCGCAGACGTATTCACCTGTAAACACATACTGAACGACATACATGCACATTTACCATTTACCTCACTGTATACAAAAGTAACTGTTGATAATAATAATAAACAGGAATTATATTTGCAAACATTTTTTCACTTCTGTCGGTTGGGGGGGGGCCTCATCTCACAATGTCGCTTGGGGCCCCAAGTTGGCAAGGGGCGGCCCTGACGATGCTATTGCAGTATGTACAACAATGTGTCTGGCAACATTGAAGGATTGCTAGTCTACTTACAAGGTTCAAGGCTTTTATTGGTCATGCGTACATAGCTACAGTGTAGTTATGTTACAGGCTCCTCCAACAGTGCAACACAATAACTAGTAATAGTAATAGTGAAAGTAAATACAAAAAGAAAATAGTAAAAAAGTGGAATAGTGCAAGAAGAGTCTATATGCAAGTGATTGAATATGATATTTTAGATAAATCATTTCTAAATTGCAGCCAGATTAATGTTGTAGATGTTGTTTCAAAAGTTCAGGTGTTTAACAGTCTACGTTCTCTTTGTAAGAATTAGTGGCAATTTACTAGCTTTGTCCACCATGTCTGCAGCTCTCTGAACTATTTTCTTGCACTTGTTATGGCTTTTTCTTTTTATATCTTTAGAATGTTATATTTTCACTGATGGAGCAGCCTGAGACTTAAAGGTCCCATCTCATGGCCATTTCTACTGATCATATTTCCATTGTTGAGGTCTAGAATAGATTTAAATTGTGCAATTTTCCAAAATCACATTGGTTTCTCATACAGCATCTCTGCATGTATAGTATGTGTATTCACCAGGTATTCACTCTCTGTCCTAAACGGCTTGTTGGAGCTCCTGCCCCCCCCCTCCCTGTGAGCCCAGTGTGCTCTGATTGGTCGGGGCTCGTTGCGAGGCTCGTTGCGAGGCTCGTTGCTGCTCGCCGCTGCTGCGAGGAGCGGACAGGTTTCTGTGTCGGCGATATAGGAGAACAAGCAAAACTCATCCTGAGCACACACAAATACTCACAGCCGAAGTAAAAACAATAAGTGTGGCTTGATATCGAGTAAGAAAGAGGTTTATAACGCTGTGAGAATGGGTCTGCTGAGAGCATTTCTCCACCATCCCAACTCGTCTATTACCAGCATTCAGGGAGCTCTATGCAAGTCAATGGGGACTCCCTGTTAGTTAGCCAAGGGATCCTGGTGTGTGAGGTGCTCCGCGGATTGGTCCATTTAAGCCAATCCGGTCATTTGTTGTTGATTTGGGTGTTCACACGTCACAGAACCCAGGAAGCAAACAATGGAAAAAGAGAAATCTCCAACGAGGCGTTCTGGGGCAGCACAGACAGGTCTTTTCTGTGTTAGAGTTTTACTCACTACAGGGTGTACTTTGAGGGTTTGTGATCTGCAGACCATTTACATGCAGAATAACCTTCATAACACACAAGGGGACGGGTAATAACCCGAAAAAGCATGACATGGGCCCTTTAAAGTGTGCCTATGACAATAAAACCTTTGAATGTTGAATTGTGTCTGTTTCTCTCTTTTTAAACCTTAGTATTTTAAAAGTAATTCTCATTTCACAGATAATAAATCTTGTGTTTGGATGTTATTATCACACCGCTGGAGAAGTGGGTTTTTACAGCGCTCTGAACAGATCGGAAAAACAACTACACCCATCACTACCTAGTTCTTCTGACATCAAATCCACAGGAGGGCTGGCCAGAACAGTATAATACCATTTTTATATATTTCCTAATGCAGTCACTTCCCTCTTGACATACACTGCATTCAATGGTGCTTACTGTACATACCTTACTTTCCACTTCTCTGCTGAGATTCAGAAGGGGTATATGCTCGGTGCAAATAGAGACAGTAATTAGTAAAACCCTCAACAATATGACATTTATTATAAGACTGAAGCAATTAATTAGCATTCATGAAAAGTAAATGTATAATTACATTATTTAGTCTAAGTGTGGCCACTAATGATAAAGTACCTCCGGTGGTAAATTGCAATTATTGAGGGTGCAAACAAGATGCCATCAGCTGTCATACGTACATTTGTGGAATTATAAAGTTCAAAACTGATAAAAGGAACTAATTACTAATTGATGGATTGTTTCAGTGTCCTCGGCTTGTTCAATTAAGTCAAATTGAATGGCGTCTTCATTCTTTTAAAGTAAACTGCTGTTTATCATTAAAGGTTCAATTGGTTGACTTCCTGTGGAAATGTTGTCCCTCTCACACTAATGAGTTCCTAGACATTTTCATTGTAATTAATGCTACTAATTTCTGTTAATTAATTGTTGCTGAGGCTTGCTACGTCAGCTGAGTTAAGGAAAATAAAATTGGGTCATTGGGTTAAAAACACATTGCAGTCAGACAACTCACGTGTTTCTAAATATGTTTATTAGAAGCAGCATATAGTTTGAGTTTGGCGTCTAGGCTCGGGCCTCATCACTCCACAGATTTACAAAGAACATTGAGTGATGATTAGATAACTATCCCCCGAGCCTACAGGTGGAGCTGGGGTGGTGGGGGGGCAGGCGAGCAGCAGCAACATGAAACACAGCAGCAGGAACATGAACGCAGCAATAGCAAGTGAACACAGCAGCAGCAGCAGCAGCATTAAGGAGGCAGAGGCAGGAAGACCTGGCAACTTAAATAGAGCGGCATGTTTAGGAGAAAGTGATTGGTTGGTTGTAAGAGGGACGAGGTGCGTCACGTGTTAATGTATCATTGGTGCTCGAGTTGACTGCCTGAACTAGCTCGCAGGCTTCGCCCCATGTGTGTGATTTTATAATATGGAACTACTTTTCCTCCCTAATTTGTTAAGCAAAAAGCCTTGTGCGATAACTGCTAATGTTGCAATGGTGACTATTTTGCATGGAAAAATCATTCTGTTTAATGGTTTATCATGTTTAGCGGTGAGCAAAATGTAAAGCAGGGAAGAGTGCCAGTCAAATGCAATCGGACTATTATATGGATCAAATTTAACGAGCTAAAAAAAGTGACATGTGAATCCAACAGAGTAAAGAGAATAAGTTGTGTTAAGAATATTTTTGCTGCACAACCAACAAAAACGATCATGTTAGAATATAATAATATAAAATACATCCTTCCAGAATCATTTCAGCTTGGATTAAAATGTAAATAATGAAGATTGATGAGTGGCTATGCTGGCTGAAGAGGAATCCAATCAGATGTCAAATTCCATTTAACCCCATTGACATTGACATCCCTAACCATTGCACTATTTCACTATTTTCTTTTTTGTATTTACTTGCACTATTTCTTCTGTGTATCTGTTTTATTGTGTTGCACTGTTGGAGGAGCCTGTGACCTAAGATTTTCATCGTCATAACTACACTGTAGCTATGTACATATATGACTAATAAAAGCCTTGAACCATGCACCAAAGCAAATGCACGATTTTTGAGATCACAAGCCGAGCTGCTAAATGGAAGAAAGCATTCTGTCGCATGTACATCCATAGACTGCATATATACGAAATGGATGTTGTCACAGTGGTTTTCACCAATTGGGTTGTGGACTGCCGTTTTTAGCCTCAAGTTTGGCGTGTTGCCTATGGACCTCGTGTTTTGCACAAAAAACGTGACACAAGAGTAGAACCAAACTACATATACAAGACTTTTTAGGCGACCACAATGTTGCTTTTAACTTTCATAGAGTAAAAAACACACTTTGAATAGGTAAAAGTTCTAAAACAAAAACACGGACAACACTGTGTTGTAGCGTCTGTCAATCAAAAGGTAGCACTACCCTAAATCATACCCTCCCTTATCGCCTAATATACTCCAAATGGGATCAAAATGTACAAAGTGAACATCATTAAAGGAGACTTTAAACAAGCATTTGAGCCAATTAACTCATCAGGAGAATAATAACTAGGGTAATAAGTCAAATGAAAAGTAGAATGATTTTCTCATAGGCTTCTATACAATCCGACTTTCTTTCTTAACCATAGCAGTCATTGGCCATGGGACAAAATACAGGTTTAAAAGCACTTCAATATTGGCTTCAACCATATAGTAAGATGCTTTCCTGTTGTAAGACTTAGACTGAAATGGCAAGTAGCAACGGTCTTCACCCAATTTGAACTGTTCATGCTGTATTCAGCCTTGGCCTTTCAGATGTGTACACCGAGGCTGTGTGCAAATATTTGAGGCCGAGATGTATTTGTGAATACATGAACTGGCTTATTTTGAATGAACAGTAATGTAAAGCAAACCAATTCAGTTACCCTGCATTAAACACTAGCTTTGTGTTATGAACCGAGACACAGGACCCAAAAGCAGGACTCGGAGACAGTTGTCCAAAAATAGAATGTTCTTTAATAACAAAAACTAAATCGTACTTTCAAAAAATAGAAAGTAGTTAAACAGCCAAAACTAACTTGTACAGCAACACAAAAACTCACTTGGCAAAAGGTGTAAATCGCAAGGTAGGTATCAGGAGTCAAAAGACCTAGGTGCTCACGACATGAAACATAACGAACTGACAAAGGAACAAAGAAACACCAGGGCTATATATAGGTGAGGGGGATGGGCACAGGTGAAAACAATCAGGGCAGGGCAAAGCAATCTCACGGGCGGGAAACACACAAAGGCAGGAAATGTGGGATCTGGAATGACAGGAAAGATTACTTTCAAAATAAAAACAGGAAGTGACAAGATCAAAACACAAAACTAGAGTAAAAACATAACTAAACCTAACATATCATATATATTGGGGACGGGTGGCACAGTGGTCTGTGCATCCGATCATCAGATCAAGGGGGAGTGCTGGGGAACTCCAGTTCGAAACCCGCTCCTGCCGCCACTGTGTCAAGCCGTTGTGTCCTTGGGCAAGACACTTCACCCGGATTTGCTCCTGTGGGTATTGTCCACAGTACATGTATAATACCAATGTGTACCTGTAAAAGCGCCTCGATGTCTTCGAGGCGTGAAGATGGACGGTGTGGCGCAGTGCGCTGTGCAATGATCATCAGATCAAGGGGTGAAACCCGCCGCTGCTGCGTCTGTAAAGCCGGTGTGTCCTTGGGCAAGACACTTCACCTGAACTTGCTCCTGTGGGTATTGTCCACAGTATCTGACCATTGCATGTATCATATATGTGTAATGTGTGTATATGTAAAGCGCTTTGAGTCATTGATAAAGCGCTATAATAAATGTAAGGAATTATTATTATTATTATATCTGTCGAGTCACAACACTTTGTCTCATGAATTGTATTTTCTGAGACGGAAGTTGCTTTATATTGACAGTTGTTTCTATATTATGTCCAACTGCGTTAATACAGATGAAGGAGCAAACCATTATTGGCTGGTGCATCTTGCAAAAGGCAACAATAAAAATAGATATCCCCATTTCAGCTTCCCAAAGATTAAAAGACATTCCTTCACCTGGTGGGACATAGACAGGATTTAAATGTAAGAAGTAGCTGTGTTTGGAATCAAAGTTTAAGGGTACTTGCATGGTGTAACTTGATGTGCAGAATCGTTCTGATTTATTGAGGTTAGTTTGTTCTATTTCCAATCAAAAATACACTGAGTAGGCGTGAGATATGACACACTATGTGTTGTGCTTTAGAGATGATGCTCTTAAAAGCAGAATACAAAGTCATGACACACTCAGACTAACAATCACTTGGGTGTTGAGACTTTAAAGACGGGGTCCATTGGAAGAGCATTTAAAGAAACTCGGGGACGGTCATTAAATTGTTTTAAATACCATTTCAATTAGCTAGAGAAAAATTAACAGTGTTCCTAAAATACAGTGTGTTCGAAATTGCACTCTCCTGTCTGATGCTATTGTTTAACAAATGCCAGAGCTATTAAAACAGGCACTGCTGTGGAATATTAAGCACACTCCTCTGAGATGTTATTGAGCCAGTCGCGTGTCAGACAGACACCAGCAGATGCAAGCCAAGACTAACATTATGCTTATAATGATATTGTATTAATACCTCCGTCCCCCCCCCCCTCTCTCCCACTCTGTATTTAGAGGACTGGTCGAATAAATTCTTCATTACAGTCTACAAAAAGTGCAATTTCAAAAACAGAACTAATACCGGAGATGTGTGCCAACAACTTGTAAAGAGTCTGTGAACGATTATAATTAACGGCATCTGTGGCATTTTAAGTGCTGCTAAACATAGAAAGCATATTGTGTACTAAGCCTTTTTTAATGGTGAAATATTCAAAATCGAATAGCCACAGAATCGTTGACAGAAACAAGGAACAAAGAGATAATTTTTCATATCTCTCTACACACTGAGGAAGTACATGTGTGTCTTGTAATTGTATTGTTGAGGAACCTGTGAGCCAAGTTTGTAATTAGTTACATAGAGTAATACACCATAGTTGATATTACAATAAAGCTTTGAATCTACATGTATGTCTGTTTGTAAATCACTCTCAGCTGATGATGAAAAGTTCATCCATAAGGTCTTCTGATGTTTTCCCTCAGCGTTTTCCAGTTGTTACCGGCTTTTAACTGTTAACTGTAAATGTGATGGATAATTATTATTCACCCCCACTGATCGGAGGACATGAATCGGACACACCGGGACATTTGACCTTGCCTCAAAGCACAGCACAGTGCCACAGAGCAACTTGAAAAACCTTTGATAAACATGAAACACCACATTCATACTGAGCTTCTATTGATGTACTATCATTAGCTTATTTCACCTTTAACCTCCATGCCAACTTGTACATTTCAAGATGCCTAAACTTGCATTCTCTCTTTAATAGCCAGCAGGCAGGGCCGTATCCAGGATTTCCTAAATACCGAGGTCCAAACATGTTAGGGGGGTTCGGGGGATACCCCCCGTGATTTTTGGGATTTTCATGATCTAGTTAGGTGTTAGTAAGTCCTATGGGGGGGTCACAAATTGGATAATATATTGATTTCAAACCATGTCAGTGGGCTGCAGCATACATTATTTTTGAAAGTGTAATACATGAGAATCAGTTGATTGTTACTATTAATGATCTGGACATGCAGAAGGACCTGCAGCCTCTCTTCCATCTTCTTTAGTCTCTCTGTCTTCTTCCTGTTCATTACTCTCTCTGTCCTCTACTCTTTCTCTTTGTTCAATCTCTCCCTCGTTGTTCACTTTTTGCTCCTCCTCACTTGTCGCTCCTGCCAGTGAATTAAAAGCAATTCAGCCATTTAGTTCATTTCACTTGTTTGTTTGCATTCTTTTTTTATTTAAATCTGTTTTGTATGATTCTCAAAAGAGAACAAAGATGTAAGCAAATTGTGTTGTATACAATTGTATGTTATTATGACATCATAACTGCAATAGATGTATGTTGTTTTAAAATTATGCCTATTGTAAATGAAGACTATTGTTATAGATAAATAGATAGATAGATATTAAGCCTACATTATTTTGTGTGACTGTACCTTCAGTTCCTCCCTGACTTCCATCTCCCTCTCTCTCTCTCTTTCTCTCTGCCTGTCCTGTCTCTTCATTACCAAAGCTGAGCCTCGACTGACGTAGTCTTTTCATTATATCTGAGTCAGTGTAACAAGAAAACAATACAATGGTATATCTTCAATGTTTTACTCAAATTGAAATGAAAGAAAAGCATTACAACGTTTGTTAAAAGTTAATCCTTCTGACATTGGATGAATGTAATTAACTTTAGCTAGCTAGTTTATTCACGCAATTTATACGGTGGTGGATACGGCCATGCCAGCAAGTGCGGGCTTCACTGGTTGCAAAAATAAGTCGGATTGTATCGAGGTCTATGAAAAAAAAAAACTTTTGAAGACTTCATTTAAAGGTAGGGTAGGTAAGTTTGAGAAAGCGGCTCGAGATACACTTTTTGTTATATTCCAAGGAATGCTCTTAAAATCCCAATAGCAATGAATATCTTAAGTGCTTTGACAAAAAATCCATAAAAAAATGTCACTAAAAGTAACTGGATGGCCTACCTGCCTGTCAGCCTTCCATCTGTGCACAAACTTATCTTGTGCCCTCATTGGTCATGTGCGCGTTTGTGAGGAGGGGCTCTATAAGGAAGTGGCAGATTTTCTCCTGTCGTGTATTTTCTAGAGATCTCGAGCCGGTTTCTCAGACTTACATACCCTACCTTTAGGGGTGTAACGGTTCACAGAAGTCACGGTTCGGTTCGTACCTCGGTTTGGAGGTCACGGTTCGGTACGGTTGGGTACAACAAGAAAAAGCAAAAAAAAGTCCCAAATGCATAATTCCAGGTTTGTTGTTATTTATGATTGAACAGTAGTGCAAGTTTCAGTTTAAAAATAAAGAACTCTTTTTTGAATAATTAACTGTATTAAACAGTTAAAAACAAACCATACACAGTACACTCAGATGGCCATATTATCTATAATGGCTGATGTCAAACAAAAAGGTTTTATCTAGCTGTAAAGCTAAAAAGAATGTCTTGAAAATATGACATCATAAATAATAAGAAAGTGTTTCAAGAGCGCAAAGTCGTTGAAAAACATATGCCAAAAGCTTCCGTTATTTATTTTGGTCTCACGGCTTTCGTGTCTATTGGTTTATAAAAACAGCGGGGATCAGCTGTTGAACTGCTGTTGTCTTTTGCCGGGCTCCGGTGATTGGCAAATCTGGGTGATGCCTTCTGATGTGAATTAGCATGTTTGGCGTGTGTTACCATTAGCATACCGCACCACTGTAGAACAACGGCGACACACTGTCCTCGTCCGATCCACCACTCGCACACTTAATCGTTATTGTAGTCCACAGGGAACCCGAAATGTTCCCACACAGCTGATTTAAAAGAAGCAGGTGGGTTCTAGCTCCTGTGTGTTATCTGAAACCGCCATACTAACTTTTCTTCTTCTTGTATTTTGTTCGTTTTGTTGTTGTGTTTCTTCTTGTTCTTCATTTGTTGTTTAAGGGCGGCTGGCAAACAGCTTTTAGGCGCAATACTGCCCCCTGGATTATATATACTGTAGTGGATACTGCCCTGAATGACACTTTTTTCCCACTCATAAAAAAAAAGGCGTATTCGTCGTGTGACTGCGTGTGCCGAACCGTGACGTCCGAACCGTGACGGTACGGGACGAATACGGATACCGTTACACCCCTACCTACCTTTAATCAACCCGGTATCACGGCAAGACGTGAACACGTGACGATTTACCATGCTGGGAGACGTGAAGATGTCACAATTTCGTCCCTTCAAACGTAACAGTTACACGGTATTGTTAACATGGCCCAAATACCCGGAAATGCCAAGCAAATGCTACCACGACGGTCGGTTGTTATTGTCAATTTTAATATAATATTGATTTATTTTGTAATAGTCACACTCGTTTTCGCCGATTTTCTTGTTGCCCCAGCTGGTCGACACCTCTTTTAGCAGAAACAAAGGCTACATTAATATATTAAATCGATGTCAATCCATGTGTGCGGTTGTGGAATTAACGGACGTGACGTTGTGCGATTGCGATGTTAATTTACAAACTTTTCAACTAGAACCGTAGCTATATTTAAAAACATTTTAGAAGGCCTCACGAAATACTTTAACATAAATTTAAATGTGAAGGACTGTGTGTATAACAAAATACATCCGTCAAAAACAATACCGGAAACAGACGTTGGCAAGATCCTCAGCTCGGTGATTGGATGGTTTAGCCGCAATGCACGCTGGGGTATGGTGTTTATGCGATGTGAAATCCGAAAAATTTTTTTTAAATAATACTTTATTCCGAGTGTGCTTGCTTTTCTCTTTGAAAGTCATCACATAACGGCATTGTAATACACGGTTCGGCTGCATTAAATATTACATATCTGCCGTAGTTCTCTATTTATAGAGCCCTGATGAGAAGAATTCTAGACAAACATGAGGAACTGCCGCCAAAACTGAAAACGTGAAGTGGATCATAAATATATCAGCAATTAAACAACATCTTAGATTTATTTTTCACACAATACGTCTCCTTGCAGTATCAACACTAATTCGGCTGACTTTTATATTTGATCCAATTGGTAGATAGGCTATATTTACACCATAACGGTGCACATCTGATAGAAAGGGTCACCTAGTGGTTAAAGCACGTTATTGAATTTTATAATTTGTATTATTGGTTTTTGTGTTAATATAATAGCAGTTAAAACAGGACCGGTCAAATTTGACCGCAAACACCAAAGTAAGGGGGGGAACACGAAGACAATAGGAGGGTTACATTGACGAGAAAGCGGCGTATGCATTAGGATCCTTGTGATTAATAGGTCTTAGTAGTTTAACCTTTCGTTTATAGTTCATTACAGAGTTAAAGGTAACATTGAGATCACCTATGAGTGATGTAAAGCTTCCTGTTAACTTTATTGCATCCTCCCGTCAAAAAAGGCAACAATGCCTTACATGAGGCTTTAAACCCGTAGTCTACAAATCAAAAGGCAACGTGACAATGTACAGATCCTGTTTTCTTTGTTTGCAATTTATTAGTATGTACACTTCTGTTGTTGTGCTAAGAAAAAAAGAAGCAAATGCTACACTATAGGGCTGCACGATTTTGGGAAAAAATCGAATTGCGATTTTTTTCTGACAAATATTGCGATTGCGATTCGAATTGCGATATTTGTTTTTAAGCGACCCAACGGAAGTTTAGGGGTGCTCCGCCTATATGGGCAAGGTCGTATCAACGTACTCCCGTCTCTAGCACCCCCGCAGCCCGAGCTACGAGTGAAAAAACTAAACTTACATGAAACTTCCGTTGGGTTGCTTTAAAGTCGAGCTTCAGTTTAAGATTCACCCTGTAATAGAAACATGTGATGGAGCATTACTAACCTGACTCAGACGCTTTGGTTCACCAAACCATTGGAAGCCATTTGGAAAAGGGCAGGCACTTTCAGAAGCACTTAGCAGGTGATTGGATCAATCTGTCTATCACCTTCTATCATGGGCCACTTCTGATTGATTAACAATGGCTGGTACATGTGGAGCACAGCACTTCTGATTGGTGTGGATGACTGACACACAAGAAAAAAAAAATGTGGAAAAAAAGTAAAAAATAATCGCAGGCTTTGCGATTTGATAATCGCATCATTTCAAATCGCGATTTCGAATTAAAATCGATTAATCGTTCAGCCCTACTACACTAAAAACATTGTAATCTGTAGGGATTTGGTTATACTGTATAGGACACTGCTATGTTAAAACCTGCAGACCATGTAACGTGAGTTATGAAGGACACTTACTTGACACATGTACACATTTGTCATCCGGTGGTGTACATCCTTCAGGAGACCATGTATTCTTTCCCAGGTTTGAAGAGCACTGTGATTTAAATGCTAGCAATTATATTGATCTATGTTCGCTTCAAGGCCTTTTCATACCAGTTCCTGCACTAAATGTGAGTCTTTTTGATAAGAACTCCGCTTTAGACAGTAATCTGTAACATCAAAGTTATAGTTAAAGTAATTTATTTTTGTCGCTTACACAGACAAAATCCATATTGATTCCTCTCTCAAATATGACAAGACTGGATAGAAGAAAGGACTGGTATCTGTCACACAGCTGCAGGGAGAACTGAAACCTTTGCTTTCCTCTCACAAGGTGCAGAGGATTCATGAGTTTGATAAAACATATTATCAAGAAAAAGATGGTTGTTATTCTCTCAAAGGATGCTTAAATTAACAGACTTCGAAAGAGCATTTTTCAGATGACATTTGGTTGAAACTTTGACCACACTGTCACTAATGAGTGTCATCTCGAGTGAGCTTTGTTGTAAACACATCAAACAATGACGTCACTGTGTACCTGCAACACCCTGAGAACACACCTACTGTGACAAGAGAAGAACTTCTATATTATACTATAATATTACTGGGTGATGGCATTAAGATTTCCTCAGCTGTTAAGGTATTGTTTAAAGGTTATTAAGCGGTTAGATGCTAATGAAATGCTCCTCAAGATTAGATGTATGCTGCTGCAATGCAAACATTTCCCATATGCAATTAATAAAGTACATCTTATCTTTATCTTATTTGTGGCCATCATCCTCGTGTTGCTTTAATGCTTTAATATTTATTATATATTATTATAAAGAACTTCACATTCTCACAGTCCTATACAATTTATCTCTCTATAAATATCGTCTAGACAGAAAGAGCAACTTGAGACCTAAGAACTTTTGGTTTAAACAAGATCCCTGCTCAAATAAACATCTTCACTGACCTATCTGAATTTTTTATCAATTGAGCCTCCCTCGCTGATGAAGGATGGGACGATTTGAGGACATAACCCAGTGTTCATCATAGATTGTCAACTGAATTGTGTGTAGTGAGGAAGACAGAATATTGAAATAAAGAAATTACTTTTGTGCATCAAATACTATTAACCCTCCTGTCTTCAGGTCAAACCTGACCGATTTACTACTTTCACCAATCATAACTTTTTTGTTTTACATTCGATTGCATTAAGGCTTTATGATATCCTTCACAGTAGACATTTGAACATATAAAATTGCTGATCACCACTTTCATTGAATTTTGCATGATTTAGTCAACTTTGTAACACCCATGGTGTTCCCGCCCGTTCAAAAATGACCGCCATAAAGAAAAGGAATTAGTAACCATCTGGATCAGATAAAACACACACACACACACACACATACCATGTATACATAACTTCAGGGGACATTACATTGACTTACATGCATTTCCTGGAGACTTATCCTAACCTTAACCATAACCAACACATGCCTAGCCCTAACCTTTACCCTTAACCTTACCCTAAACCTAACCAAGTCTTCACCCTAAAATTAATTATTCCCCTCATGGGGACCTCCATTTTGTCCCCATAAGGGAGGCGAGTCCCCACACGTGACTGTGTAAACAGATTTAGGTCCCCACAAGTATAGTAATGCTAGGCCACACACACACACAAACACACACACAAATACTCTAGATGTCCCATCCCCCCATGTGAATCACACCTGACACACACACACACACAGAACAATTTGATACATTTCCCGCTCTTATGTGCCCATCCCCCCACATGGATCACACCTGGCACACGCAATACATGTTCAGTGTCTGTTCTTTGTATATTAACTGCAGTGTTTCATGTATACCAGTAGTCTGATACAATATTTACAGTTTGAAAGGGTGTTAATGAAATTTGGTGATGATTAATGGTTTTTGTGTTAATGTAATAGCAGTCAAAACAGGATCGGTCAAATTTGACCGCGAACACCAAAGTAAGGCGGGAAAATTAAGACAATAGCGCTCTTTCGACTCCACTTCGAGCGATAGAACTATTAACGAAGCACTTTTATACTAATAAAGGACTGGCTTTTCTAAAGCCAGTTGAGTAGCACTTGAAATGTTTTTGCTCTATGAAACCTGATGTACTTATATGATTCTGTTTTCTTCAAGTTGTATTTTGTTGGACGAACGCACTTATTGTAAGTCGCTTTGGATAAAAGCGTCAGCTAAATGCAATGTAATGTAATGTTAAGTGAGACTGAGATCAATAATTCATCATTTGATTTACTAACTTATTGAGTTCATCTATACATTACATGTTTTATTTATCCAGCTATTCTCATTTTGTTCATTCGTATTCATGGTTTTGCTGTATTTTCTGCTAAATGTTAACATTTTGACATTAATCTATTTAGTTCCTCAATTAACTACACTGTAAACCCGAACGTTCAAAAATAATTAAATAGATTAATTAGTGTAAACTTAAATTTAAAAAAAAGTTCTACTAACTTCAATATATTCAGTTCCTGTGACTGTTCTTCGTTTTTGAGTTAAGTAAACTGATAATCTTTGATTAACTTGAACTATTTGGCGGATTAAGTAAGCATCACTTAAACATATACATTGAACTGTACTAATTTCTAATGCTTATTGTGTGTCGGACGTCACTAACTGTCGAAAGTGGGATGCAGCACATGCAGTAAGGTGGATCTTCACACTTAATTTCCACACTTTCCGGTGGTAATCAGCATCATTGGTCTCACTGTAAGTACAATATTCATATTTCTTCACTTTTTTAAATATTTTGAGATTAAACATGTGAAAGAGAGTGTTGATGTTAGCCAGATACATGCATGTTAGCTAGCATTAGCCATAGGTTGAGTCAGCAGATTCACAGAAATGCCTGAATTATTTGCACAGTTACTGTATAATGTTAACTTGTAAGATATGTAGTTGTGGAAACTTGGTGCCAAAATAGGGCTGTCACTTTTTGTATATATGATGAAAAATGTCATTGCCCCTAAGCTAATTATGTATTCAAAAAGTTCAGCCAAATGCATTGTGGTTGTGGGTGCTCGTAGTGACGGCAGCCGTTGAAACACGAACATAACAGGTAGGTTTCCTAATAAAAGCCTTCAATGTTAGTTTAATCAATTTATACTCAAATGTGTGTCATAATATACCCAACCATTTACTTAATTTACTACGAACAACCCCGAAGGCATTGGACTGAAAGTCACTATTTAACACGGTCACTAGCTAGCTAGTTTGCTAACAGTTAGCAAGCTAACATTTTCATCCACTGTAAACCACGAGGTGCGGAGGATTGTGTGTGCTCCCTCCGTGCTCTCCTCGCTGCCGCTGAATTAAGAGACCCGCTGCTAAAGTTTAACACTCTCCTTCACCCAGGTTTCAACCTCTTTATACGGTTTCAACGAGCGTGAGGCCACACACACGGGACGGAGCAGAGCAGAGACAGGTAATGTTACATTGAATATAACGTTGTCAGTTATAAACAAGCTCGGTAGTGAACGCTTGTCCATTTGTTGTCCATTAATTCATCATTTACCATACTAACATTTCCCCAATGGATGTTTAAGAATGTATTAAGCAGTAGCTTACATTACATTTTAAATATAGGATTTGTTCAGCTTTAGTCTGAAGGAGATAAACCACACTGTAAACCACGAGGCGCGGAGGGTTGTGTGTGTTTGTGTTCCCTTCCTCGCTGCTGAATTACGAGAGCCGCTGCTAACGTTTAACACTCTCCTTCACCCAGGTTTCAACCTCTGTATACGGGTTCAACAAGCGCGAGGCCACACACACACACACACACACACACACACACACACACACACACACACACACACACACACACACACACACACACACACACACACACACACGCGGGGCAGAGCAGAGAAAGGTAATGTTAAAGTGAATATAACGATGTCAGATTATTAACAGGCTTGGTAGTGAACGCTTGTCCATTTGTTGTCCATGAATTAATTTACCATACTAACATTAACTCAATGGATGTTTAAGAAGTTATTAGGCAGTAGCTTACATTACATTTTAAATATAGGATTTGTTCAACCTTCCCCAAGGAGAGGATCCCTCAAGTCTTGAGCACTTGAGGCAGACAATTGTTGAGGAAGTCAAGAAGACTGAGATGGACCTACCCCTCATTAAAAAGATGATGCACACCACATTTGCACTGCGGCGACAGACCATAGTGAGGACATGCCCGGCAGTGAACGAGCTCATGGACCTCTGGCCTGCTCTCAAAATGGAGTCTGAGGTAATATGGATTAGCTCTCTTTTTCCTGTTTTCTTCTTTATTGATAATGGCACATTCTGTGACTCTTATAGTGGCTATTTGCTGTATATAGGAGTGTCATAGATCTTCAAAGTTCCAGCTCCTTCCCTGTGGTGTAATGAAATGCAAGGAAAAGAACAGTCCAGGTGAAGTTCTCGTTCTTGCCACAGGGAAGGAACTGACTGGTCAAACTTGGAGGATCTATTACATTTGTAAGGAGGATACCACTTTAACCTAGTTTGATTTATTTGGAACTGACTAATTGACATTGCTGTATTGTCCTTCTGCTCTGTTTTTTAAATAGGTGTATGCAGAGTTCCAACGGATTACAAACCAGAATCTGCCCAACACGTTCTACGCTGCTTTTGACCGCCATCTTCCTCGACTGATGGCCATATTTAGACAGAAGGCGTCCAAATCTGGGAAGACAGCTGAGGCTTTGGCTGAAATTTTAAAAATCCATGATGAACAGGTAAAGAGATTATTTTACAATTCAAAGGTTGAACATCTAACGTTAAACAGATTTAAAAAATATCTTTTGAATTTTACAATTAGCCCACTTTGTTTTTGCTATTTGTCTGATTGCATTAAAGATGTGAACAGGTTGTCTGTGGATATATGTTCTGATTGGATTGACAGGTTTGTTCAGTAAACTTCACAGTCAACAGTTTGTACGCTTGTATTTTTATCGTTATAGGAATTACACGACATCAACACCAGGCGTACCACCGTTATCCATGCCCTTCCTGTGTATCTGCAAGAGGACACCTCTGGATTTTTCCGAACCTGCACAGTGAGTCTCCTTAATTAATTAACAGTACCACTCTATGTTAAGTGAATAGTTCATTAAAATACAAATATTTGTTTGCACTTATCCTGTTTCTGTCTATCCATCCATATAGTTTGTGTGATTTGCAGAGGTTTTGGTCTGTTTTCCTTCACCCAAATACAAATGAACTGAACCTTTTTTTTTGTTTGAAGCGATACTGAAGTTAAGTAAAACATTTATTGGATATGTTTTATCTCCTGGCACTTGGTTTCACTGGTAGCTCGTCTGATTCTTTGGTGTAGAACACCTGTTTTACACCTTTAAATGTGTAGTCTGTTGACAAAACAACTCTCTAAAACATAGTTCTAACTAAAATATGAACAACATATCTCCAAGAGTTGCAGTCAAAAGATATTGCCACACAGAAAATCACAATTTTTTTAAATGTACCTGCGAGGCGCGTGTGGCGCAGTGGATAGAGCATTGGTGTTCGGATCACAGGTTCAAACCCTACTGCAGTCAGCATGTCGTTGTGTCCCTGAGACACTTCACCCCAAATTGCTCCTGTGGGGATTGCCCACAGTATTGAGTATGTAAGTCGCTTTGGATAAAAAGCGTCTAACAAGTAACATGTCATGTAATGTAATGTAATGCAGCTTTAGTATCTGGTTCCGGCCATTTGTTTTAGAAATTAAAACAGTCTAATCCCTTAACCAGTTAAGCCCGAAGGTCCCCCCAGTGGACCCCTCCCACAGTTTTTTTTTTCTCACATGTCTCAGGGCTTCTTAACATTTATGAAACTATTAAGGTTTCATACCCTTTTAAAGGTAAGAAACTCCGCTAACTGACAATAAGAACAATTGTTAGCTAAAAAAAACACGAGTAATACCAAGCCTTTGAATTAGCATTGAGCGAAAAAATGCTAACTAATGCTAACGCTTTTTTACACACAACACACGGTAGAAATGCCCTTATTACTATCTTAACTGCACAAACAAGATATACGATTTAAAGCTGAGACTCCACAGATTCCACACATGTAATGTCATCACTGTCCGACCTCGAATTCCTGGAGCTATCAGCCAGAAAAGAGAAAGTAAACAACATCCGGTTTCAAAAATATTACAATAATTACGTCTTACCTTTTTTGATTTGTGATCAAAAGTTGTGTTCAACGGAATAAAAACGCATCTCAAGGTTAATCCAATGTCTTTGTGTCACGTATAATTTTTTACTGATAATCAATCATCATATTTATGGCAATATACTCGGTATAAAGTATTGCCGTCCAGGCTTGCACTTTCAGATATGCTTCGTTTGCTTCTCTATTACGTCCGCTATGGTAATGTTTACGTATATGTGGGAACTGCCCATCGATTCTATTGGTTCTGATGGTTAAGAAAAAGGTGTAAATCACACGAATCGACCAATGGGTTCCAGAGATATGGTCCTGCGCAAATTATAAAGAATGCCAGCCAGCGTGCCAACATTACGCAGCCCACTTCATTTATTGTTTACAGCGTAAAGAAGCAGGTATTGCAGCAGGACCCAGAGCGCACGGAGCACAGAGCGGACAGCAGATAACGGAATTGCAGTTTTATTGCTTATAGATTATCAGAACATTTCAAAGGGAACACAGCCCCATTGGATATTAATCTATGGATTAACTACATCATCGTTTTTATCGTTGTAATGCCATTGAAGACCAGTTTAGACCAGACAACGAGGAAGGTAAGTCATTGTTAGCCTAGCGCATTAGCGCTAGCGCCATTTGTTTTGATGTACGTTTTTGTTGATAACGTCGCGAGTTTGTATCTTTCAGTGTTGGGCTGTTCAGGTGGGCACCGTTAGATTCTGTGTCTCCTTGCGATCATAAACAATGTGTTGGATGTGCAGCTAGGATAAGTAATAAGGGAGCGAGGAGTGATTTTCGGTGCTGTAATAGGTTAGCATTTTTCGCTCGGGGCTAATTCAGAGGCTCACTGTAAGAGTAAGCCTATGTTTTATTTTATTTTATTTTATTTATTTTTTAATTTTTTTCACAACAGTTGTATTTGGATGGAATGAATACCTATAGTGATAATTCAAAGTAATAAAATGATTTTTACAGTGAAAAAGTTCAAATGGAACCGATGGTTCCCAAATTACACAGAGGTGAGTCCGCTTAGACTTTATTTTTCTAAATCTCTCTAAAAAGGTCAAATTTCACTTGTTTTGCATCAATCTTGATACAGGGTACTTATTATATGTTATAGTTTGGATTCCTAAAGCTTTTAGTCTACTAACCCATCATGCAAGGGTGGTTTTCACTATAAGTAAAGGTTTTTTTTTAGGTGGACATTAGAATTTACATGTTTTTACTATGTTCCATCTGAATTTACTTTAAAATAAAAACATCTATATTGATTCTGACACTTCTACATCCAACTCACAGATGTAACCTTGCTTTGAGAAAAATAATTATTAATTTACCCCTTTTTTAGAAGTGAAGATATATCATTTGTTGTGTTAGTGGCATTTTCGAGCCTGAAACCTGAAAAACAGGCTCAGGGCTTAACTGGTTAAACCAGTGGTTCTCAACCTGTGGTATGTAAACCAGTGGTTCTCAACCTGTGGTATGTGTACCACTGGTGGTACGCCAGCTCCCGCTAGCGGTACGCGGAGGAATCTGACGTATAACAAGTAACATGTTGCATGATAATGTAATGCATGACCAACACCCAGTTTGTGATTATTATCTCTCTTTCATTCATTTAGGAAGAGTCCGAACCAGAGCTTGGAGGTGTTGCAGTGGCCCTCCTTACTGTCACCAGTGACAATGGCACAAGTCAAGTGCAATATCAGCCTGTGACTATCTCTGTTGTCATCGAAAATGATATTGTGGTCAGCCTCCCCAGACTTGCAGATGCATTCCTGGTAATGTTTGGACTAATGTATGCACTACACCTCAGCTATCCCAAAGGACTGACAAACACTTTCGAGTTCACTCAGAAGGTTTTACTTGGTCTGGAAGATGGTAAATTGTCGCCCAAGTTGCAGACCCTCAAGAATGACTTGCTGATGCATCTGTAGAAATGCATCTGAAAAACAGGTGTGGAGTGGGGCATTTTAAGGCATTTTGCCTCTACTTCAAAGTGATTTCCTTCTGAAATAAAAATGTCTTAAGAAAGTTGCTGTACCAGTTGCTGCAGGTTTTCAGCCAGGTGGTCAAGCTGCTCAATGTTCCCTTTTACTTGTACATGTTGTATTAATGTCAAATGTGTACTGTTTACCATTGTTCACATCAAAGTATCTTTGATTTTGAGGGATGACTGTTTGTACTTTAATAATACCAAATATTTCTGATTAACCGGCATTAATCATGTTTGTTTGTTGTTGTTGTTGTTGTTGTTGTTGTTGTTGTTGTTGCACTTTAACTCATCCAGATGAAGATTTGATACTTGTTAATGTAATTCATTTACATTTTAGAGTTTTACAGTTAAAGGGTTCAGACTGTCATTGTGATTTTATCAAAGTTGTTGCTCTATTCAGGTTTTAACCAAAATGTGCCAAAAGTACAATTGCCTTTGCATTTTTTTATTTTTTTTTATGACTACTTATTTTACTGTCTTGTAAATGTTAACAGGACAGCATGTTAAATAGGCTAGAAAATAAGAAATGTAGTAAAGCTGTTCAAGTTAGTCGCACTCGATTCAATTGAGGCAATCAGTTGTGTCAATAGTTTTAAGTTATGTGATTTTGAGTTGACTAAGTCAATGTGTTTGGTTTGGTTGAAATAATAAATATTGAGTTCTGTTAACCCAAAAAAAAAAGACTTTGAGTACTTATGTCTTTAAGTTCTGGTAACTTAATCCATTAGTAGAGGTGAATTCAAATGTTTAAGTCACAGTACCTGAACATATTTGAGTTGACTTAATAAGCCATTTTAATTTTACTGTAATCAATAGGTACATGTAGCATTTAATCCAATTATTTAAGTTCTTGAAAATTGTAAGTTTTGAGTTGATTAACTTAAAATACTTGAGGCAATCAGTTGCCCTAATTTTTTTGAGTTAAGTTTACTTATTGGGGCTTACAGTGTACTGTTGCTATCATTATTTTTCCAACATCAACATTTCAAATTGGTAGAACATTGAGTGTTTAAAGACGCTACAGAGAGCTCAGGTAAACCGAGACTAAATGAAAAGAGCAATCCTGCCTCCAGCAACACAAAATAAAATAAACATGTTTGTGTTTAAACAACTAATACAACTATCTGACACTCCACAACTCTGTAAAGAACGATTGCTCTCCTTAACACGAGGTCTATAACATTCACTGATGTCTGGAGATTGCCACTTCCATTAGCATCAGGAAATAACAATGATGCACACTGTTGCCTCAGTAAGATCTGAAATGAGAAAGGCTCATAATTATTCATCTGTAACTGATGCAGCAATCCACTCCACAAGGACTGTAGATTGTTTCTCCGTAAGGTGACCTCGGCTTTACTGAGGCACATCTTTAGAAATAAAACATCCGTATCCTCGCCACAGCAAACAAAGACTGCCTTGGTTCAACAAAGCTTTGCATCAATGTGAGTACTGCCGTGTTTCCAGAAAGTGAAGAAACACATAGTAAATACAGTACAATGCAAGCTTATTATTGTGGTCCATGCAGGAGGGAGAACAACAAGAGAGATTGTTCCACAAGACCTGCCGTTTCCTGGCCCAAGATATTCATTTGTTTGAAAGCTTCAGTGGGGAAGACAGGACTAATGGGCAGCCATGTAATGCTTTTCTCTCAGAGCATGTAGTGCGTGGTGGCATGTTTCATAATCAAAAGAAAAGGGGACCGCTTTCTGCCTCTAATCTCCACATTTGTTGCAGTTTATCAGCAGGCAATGTACGGCTACAGGAATCACTATTGCTCCGTTGTTAATATTTCAAGATGACAGGATAGTCACCACTGGAGAAATTGGTAAATACCTTTCATTTTTGAGATGTCGGCTATTATTATTGTGGATTGGAGACTCCTTGTAGAGCGTCTTGTATGAGAAATGGATTCTTATTTTTATGTGAAGACAAAGCCAAGTTTGTTAAATGTAACCATGGTAATAACATAACATAACATTTCAACGGTCAAAACACACTCAACTTATACACTAAGTTATTTAATTATTCAGTCTCTGTATGCTTCTTTGAATAATACAAACTGTCAACATAAAACATAATTTAATTTGCATAGGTTAATTAAAAACAGCTTCTTATTTCTCTTTTCTGTGTTGATCAGTAGACTAATTAAAAAGTTATCTTCACAATGTTGACAGCTATTTCACGTGACTTTAGAGTATAATGTTTTTTAATTGAAATGTACTGTGTGTATGTATGTGTGTGTGTGTGTGTGTGTGTATGTATGTATGTATGTATGTGTGTGTGTGTGTGTGTGTGTGTGTGTGTGCAATGTGTTGATTGTGTTCGAATCAAGGTGTGTTGTGCTAGTTCACAACCAGAGCTGTTCTTCACCGAGAGTGCCAAAGCCTAAAAAGGTATGTTTAGTATTTATTATACAAAAAGGGTAGCCAGTCATTAATAATTTAATAAAATTGATTGTCATGGTAACATAATGTCTTGATTGGAGGATTTAGTGTTTCATTTGAGTGAATGTAGTGTGTGAATGAGTGTATCTCTTGACTTTTGTTGCATGCAGAATGGCTTAAAATGTTCTTTTCGAAAAATGATTATAAATAACAATGTACTATGTGAAACGTATTCCACTTCACTGGACACTTTAACAATAAACCCATTTGATGTTTTTATTTGAAAAAAATAAAGAATCTGGCTGTAAAATGTAATTAATCAGTTTTTATAAATATCGTTTTTCCAGGTATTCTGTTCTGTACAGAAAGCAATACAGTAAAGGTTATACATGCAGACTTTGCAAAGAAACATGACATGTTGAAAAGTGCAGTCGCCCAACCTAATTAAAAATGTGGAGAAAGAAATTGCAGCCACAGCTAAGGAGCCATTACAGAAACTGCTCCAATGGGGCTATTTACTGAGAGTGGTAAGTTTAAACAGAGAACAACTCGTTAGAAAAACACCACCTTGGGTAAATACAACTTAGTAACCAGTGTTTTGTCACATTTCTGTATGTAGAGTCATGTTAATGATGCTGTCTGCAGGTAATGATGGAAACGCTGGACATGCTCCGTTACAGACTGGCCAACATGTCTGGACAATAAAACCCTTCCCTTCTATTTCTCTGCAGTGCATGCATAATGTTAAAGTCTTGTCTTTGCCTGCTAATTAATTGGAGAGGCAATTATATACGTGCAGGCTGTTCGGCCAGATGCCAGTGAACCCTGCTCTGAAGTCACGCTGGCAAATTAAACCTGACAAACACGAAGCATGCTAATCAAGAGTTTGTCTAATAGCAAGAACTGCATCTGGTCATGCCCGAGACTCAAAGACTCCATTCACTTAAATGAGAAGCAGTAATATCTGACAATATTTGAAATATATGCCTATTCATGAAGTTGGATTAAAGCAGGCAATTAGGGGAGTGACATGAAATGAAGACGGAAAACAAGACGGATACTTTTTAACAACAGTATGTTTTTTATGATTTCAGTTTTACATAGTTTGTGCTAAAGCAAACCGTACATTATGTGTAACAGGGGCTAAGGATAAATGGTAGTTTTTGGAAGAAAGCCATACTTTTGTTGGTAAATATTAATTTTAGTAACGCTGTTAAACCAATAGAGTGGAGGAGTGATGACATATTTGTGTAGCCTGACATAGGGGTGGGCGATATGACGATATATATCGTCGTGACGATATCAGGTCTCCACGATATGCTTTTTCAGAGATATCGTATCTATCTTGATAAAAAAAAAAAAAAAATTAATTTTTTTTTTTTTAAAACTATAAAAAAAATAAACGTTTCCCTTCAGTTATGCTAAAGTATTTTATTGCACTTCAAGTCTAAAGTTTACATTTTAATTGTTTGGCACTGACTTTTCCTCATTGATGTTTTATGTTTTACTTAGTTATGTTTTACCCTCCTTTTCATTTTTCTTGATGTTCACTGCTAGTGCTACCTCAGAAAGTTCATTTTTATACTGAGAAACTGTGCCTTGAACTTGAAGCCATATCAAAATGTTGAATTGTTCATTCAGGGATTCATTTCAGAAATAAAACCAGCTTGAAATGCTATTTTGGTCTGTTACTCCTTTTTGTTTTAGTTTCTGTTAACTTGTAGGTGCTTGTCCTGTTAAGTAACTTGAAAAATAACCATAATAACCGACATGAAAACATATCGTGATATATATCGTCTATCGTGATACTGCTTGAAAAATATCGTGATAATATATTTTTCAATATCGCCCACCCCTAGCCTGACGTGTAGTTAGCAAAGGCTTGATCAACAAACAGCGAACACACGTCTATGGCACTTACATGTTTAGTTCAGCAGGAAAATCTTCACATATTAACACCACTTTTATGGTTTTCTGAAGTGTAAATGCAGACATTTGAAAGCTAGCATAATGCTATTCAAACAGCATTATTCGCATGATCACATGATGTCACCACCGCTAAACTAAAGGTTAGCAACCGCGGACACATACAGAAGACACATGTAGAAGCCTCGGACATTCACTATGCGCTATTTACTGACATATTTGCAGGGCCGTCCCTGGCCAACATGAGGCCCCACGCAAAGTTATATGATGAGGCCCTCTGTTGCGCGAGCGTCGTCGTCGTCGACGGGGTGCTAGTGGAGCCTTGCAGCGGCGAAACCGTGCCCCACTAATTGCGCCGCATAAGCGCATAGGTGCGCCACATTTTCGGCTCAGTTGAGGCTCCCTCCGGAGGGTGAGGCCCCCTCCGCAGGGCGAGGCCCCAAACAGTCTGCATGATCGGCCTGTAGGGAGGGACGGCCCTGCATATTTGACGTCGTAGAACAAGCAGTGTTAACCACAGACCTTGTTTCAGGCATCTAACAAAAAACACGTTTAAAAACCATCGACTTCAAGACAAGGGTACCGGGAGTGGCAAAATGCTAACTCATTTCCCGGTTTTTGGACACATTGCTGCACCACTCTATGTTGGCTTCAGCTTTAAAGTTTATAGAAATGAACAAAAGTATGTTTTTCAGTAGCACCTTTTTAAAGATCTATATTTCACCTTACGTTATTAACAAGTTTGATCTGTATAGTTAAAGTAAACTACACTGTAACTTGTAGTCATGTTTTATTATCTTTGCTTTTAAATTTGGGTTTTTAAAGGCCATTTTATAATATGTTTCATAATGCTCTTAATGTCTTTCATTTTTGTAAAGCACTCTGAATTGCCTTGTGTTGAAAGGTGCTATATAAATAAACTTGCCTTGCCTAAAGTGCAAGATTTTATGCAAATCGAACAGACACTACACGCCACTTTAAAAATAATTAAATCACTTTTATCAGTCTCGGTCTGATGGTAATATTCCCTGCTCATGTCCTCAAGTGAAAACTGCACAGCTCCAAACTGTGATGTGCTGCAATGCAGATGGATGTTTCATTGCCCTGCTGGAAGGAGAGCAAAGAGGAAACGTTGCCTCCATTCTCGCTGGGGTCTCTCTTGTCTCGGCAGCCCAAAGTCAAAACGCATGATCATCATTCCTTCTCTCTTTATCACCACAACGTACCGCGTCCTCACCGCCTGACAATTTCATATACGCTGAAATTCATGACCTCATCACAAAGTAGAAATTGATTTAGCATGCTGCGATTTCCCCCTCGCTTCTGAAGCCTATTCTGATTTTTATTTTCGATGGCAGTGAGACTAGATGTGTTGAATTTTTGTTCTGTACAATTACATTTGATGTTGTGAAGTCAGATTTGATGGTGCTCAAAGAAAAACAAGCTGCAGGTCCAATGTATGACAATAAACAATGCAATACAGGGATACAGCCTGCAAAGTGACTACAGATCTATATTTCCACTTTAAAAACGTCACAATAAATTAATGTCATGTATTTTCAAAGCACTACAAAGCCCCCATTTTTGCTGTAAAATATCCAGTCCATAAAATGTACATCCATCTGGGAGGAGCCAGGCGATTATGCACCACAGTGATGGGGAATAGGTTTTGAATTAATAAACTGGTAGCCTTAATAAAGCGTCTGTTTGTTGTCAAAGATGACAGGTCGAAGCGATGCATTTGATAGGTAGCGTTTGTAAATCCCTTTGAAAGGCATCATTAATCTTCTCATCTGGATGCCGTGGGACATCAAATGAAAGAGTGGGAAATTACTTGTCATCCTCACAGCAGTGCACTGGAACATTTTAAATGGGGGTGTAATTGTTTTCCTGATTAGTTCAGCGTGGGTATGTGTCTATTTATTTACATGTTCTGTTAACAAGGACAGTGTTTGTTGTGACCCAGATACCCCTCCACCCAACCCCCTCCATACCCAATTGAGGATGAAAAATCCCTTTGAGCTCCGGGAGCCGCCGCAGGACTGCCTCTGCTGGAGAGAAGAACATTATTGTAGTTTAAGTAGACAGTTGAAGGATAAATATTCACCAGAGAAATCAATGGATTATTTTCTTTATGAACAAACAAATGAGCTCATGTGAAGTTATACTCCCCTGTTAGGATCCTGCTGGGGGAGCACACTGGTGCTAATGTTCGATGAGATTAACATGCAGGATAAGCATTTTAACCAAGATACATTTGTTTGATTCTTAAAATAAGACTACTTATCTGTCAGAAGCTATAATATGTGCCAGTATGACCTCTGCCATAGAATTCAGCTCGGTTTGTCTGGCATGGTCGTCTTAATTTAGGGTGTTAACATGCTACCATACTTGCCAACCTTGAGACCTCAGAGATCGGGAGCATTTCAAAACCACCACGCGGGCGTATGGGGGGGGGGGGTGCTAGTGGATCGCCGGAGCTATGGATTAACATTAACATGCTTATTGTAGTTGTAAGTGCAATGCCTTGCGGCCTGTAGCACCATCCTTGATGGAGCATATGTGTGGGCTGGACCAGGAAAGGAGTGAGCAGAGGGTTGAGTTGTCGATTCTTGTTCTGTTTTCTGTGACTATCTTCCTCACCCTCTCAGACTTTCAGTTGCGCGCGCTACCATGGAAACCAAACAATGGTGTATTAAAGTCAGAGTGGAAACAGTCGTGAGTAAATCTGATTTTGTCAGAAATCGGGAGAAATGCGGGAGAAATATGACTCCGGGAGGAAACCGGGAGAGGGCAATGAAATCAGGAGGGTTGGCAATTAAGTTTGCATGCTACCGTTAGCTAATTAGCACCTGACACATATACTGTGTAGGAATGTATGTTGTCATAAACCAAAACTGCCTGAAATGTTAATTCAATTCCTCCTAAGGAGACACGAATAATGTACCATAGAACTGTTAAGACTCAAAACCACAAATGTCAACCAAATGTACCTTAAATTCCAGGTATCACAAAAGCCATTAATGCCTCTTTTCAACTGCAAGATACTGGCATGACTTGATTGTACCCAACTTTTTTGTGTCTGTGGGTTAACACCACATGATTAATCTAATGCTTATTAACTCTCTTTTTCTTCCCACCAACTCCTGAAGGGAATATCTGGCCCTTTAGATGCTAACAGCTCTGCTTTGTTTACAAGCTTGTCTCTACCTTTGTTTGTCCGTTTTTGGGGAAAAAACTGCTGCCTGCAGTGGCTGAAAACAATGTTAATTAAAATAGTGGGATTGGAACAAATCAATAAAGTTGTAGGCATAAAACCCAAACTACTCAAAATAGACAGGAAACATGGACTGTGGAATAACACCAGTGACAATAGAGGGGAAACATGACAAAGAGAATACTGGTCAAGACTGGCATTTATACAGACGAATCACTTCAACAAGACACAGCTGGAAAGGGTAGGGAAAAAGACAAGGGCAGCACAGGTGGAAAGAATCAGGGCCGGGCAAACCATCAAATGACCGGGGCCGTTTCTCAATGTCGAGTAAACCTGCTGCAGAGCCACTATTTCAAGTATTCTACGTCATCGAGTGCAGCCGAAGGACTGTTTAAATGCATGTTAAATGCCCAGCATTCGGCGCCACTCGATGACGTAGTATACTTGAAATAGTGGCTCTGCAGCAGGTATACTCGACATTGAGAAACGGCCAGAGGGTGTTTCTTAATGTGGAGGAAAGCTGCTCCAGAGCCACTATTTCAAGGATACATGCGTCATCGAGTATCACCGAAGGACTGTTCCAATGTCCAGGATACTTTGAATTCTACCGAGTACTTCGTTGCGGGAAATTTCGAGGCTGCACATCTGTAGACTCCGCCATCTTAAAATCCCCACAATGCTTTGCGCATGGACCAATTTCCAAATCTTTGGCGAAAATCACGCTCCATTTAAGGCGGGGCCTCGCATATGACGCACACCTGCACACCTGTTAGCCTGTTCCACCATTCTTCGTTTTCCGAGGATACTGTAGGAAGGATTCTTGCCTCGCTTCTGAAGCAACTGACACATGTGCTACCAAGCAAGCCTCCTGAGACATAGAGAAACACCCAGGAAGTGAAACCAGACTAGACCCAAGGAAAGCTCCTCCAAAATAAAAGAGGAAACAGAAATAGATCAACCAAGATCATGGAAGAAAGGAACTGTAGAGCCAGTGTTTGTGTTTGGCACTACAAGCGACAACTTTTGTCATTTGTTAGTGTAAAATAATGTTGCATCAACATTCAATATTCCTCTGAGCCACAATAACATTCCCACTCACATCCCACTAGATCAGTGGTTCTCAAAGTGGGGGGCGCGCCCCCCCAGGGGGGCGCAGAGGCATGACAGGGGGGGGCGCGAGAGACCAGGAGGAAAAATGGTTATTAAAAAAAAAAAAAGATTATAAAAAAAAAAAAAAATCATATTTTGAAAAATTATTGATTCGAAAATAATATGATACAGTACTATTACGTCTGGGTCTCTGTGTTTCATTAAAGCTCGGCTGTGTGTGTGTGTGTGTGTGTGTGTGTGTGTGTGTGTGTGTGTGTGTGTGTGTGTGTGTGTGTGTGTGTGTGTGTGTGTGTGTGTGTGTGTGTGTGTAACGAGCCATTTTGTGTGCGTGCGTGAGCGAGAGAGAGAGATAGCGCACCGATACCGGAGATCGTTGATGTTAGCTTCTGGTGCTAGCGAGCTATGCTAACGGATATAAGGAGTTTTTTTAACAACAAAGTGGAGGAGAGTCCTCTCCTGTCAGACTGAGAGTCTCAGTGAGCTAAAGGACTCTCAGTGTTATCTCAGTGGGTCTCGAACGTTTTGGTCACCATTAATGTAAACAATTATTTCCGAGGCACACGTTTATATGATCATTATAGTTATAAAAAAAAATAAGAGAATACATGAAAAACAGCTATGAAATACTATATGACAGTAAAACAAGAATAAAGTTTAAAAGAGTGATTTATAAAATATCCATAAAGAAATAGTAAATCTGTTTACAATTCTGTTTCATCTGGGTGTTGAGAGATGTATCCATAGATCTCTTCATTTTGCTCTCAAAGTGCACCAGATTGATGCTTTCAACTTCAATATTTAAAAATCTTCCCGGGGGAGCATGCCCCCGGACCCCCCTATGTGAGGTCCACACACCACCTATAAATATAGCACTTTACCCCTGCTTACACCTATATGCCGCGACTTGATATCGAGCCTTCATTGTAACAGTCGCGGGTACATAGTGTATGTGCGTGGGGAGTGTTGCAGTAGAAAATTCCACTGTAGCGACCGGTACATTAATGGGAAACCCTAAATGTTTGAGCACGCTCAAAAGGTCAAGCTACCCCACAGCATTCATCTGGCTGCTACTTAGAAATTATGTATCTAATATATCAGATTCCAATCACTTGTATATAGACTCTTATTGCACTATTTCACTATTTTTTCTGTGTATCTGTTTTATTGCGTAGCACTGTTGGAGGAGCCTGTGACCTAAGGGGGGGGGGGGGGGGGGGGGGGATAGGATTGATTGATTGATTGAAAAGTTTATTAACAGCTTGTATATTGGGTACAGTACAGTACAGCTCAAAACATACAATTGTTAAGGGGATGGAGACCAGAGAAAGACTTTCGTCTTGTTTACATCAGGGTCCCCCATTTCCAATTCATCATGTCATTTAAGACATATAAGACATACAGATGGCTTATTTACAATTTACATACAGGTGGTTTTTTACATACAGATTGCTTATTTACAATTTTCATTTTAGATTTCGTTCTAATACATCCTAACCAGACATTTAAGACATACCAAGTCTACAGATATACAGTTAGTAACAGAGTCTAAAATGCGAGTATATACATAGATGGGGGGGGGGGAAGCTGTCCATTGAACGACAGGTTGAGATTTGTACCATTACCGGGGCCAGTTTTGCAATGCTCTCCCCCGAAGGTGCTCTTTAAGGGAGGTTTTGAAGGTAAGTATAGTTTTACTTTCCTTTACAGTTGTGGGAAGAGCGTTCCACCTTGATGTGGCATAATTGCGAAACGTGTATTCCCCCTTTTTTGTGCCAAATCTGGGTTTCACATGATTTGTGGAGCTCCCTCTGGTGTTATGATCATGGTATTCCTTGACCTTTGGGAAGAATTTTGACATGTACATGGGTACCATAGAGGTGTAGTGGATCTTGTAGACCAGGCCCATTGCAAGTAGCTGTACTCTGTCGTCTACTCTAAGCCATCCTAGGTTGTCAAAGTGGGCAGAGGTGAGGTGGGTTCTAGATGAAAGGTCAAGCAGTAGTCTGACCAGTTTATTTTGCGATGTTTGAAGTTTTATTTTTAGCGCCTTGGAGGTGCTATGGTACCATGACGTGCAAGCATAGTCATAGTACCCTTGAATGAGTGCTCCTGCCAGAGTTTTCAGGGTGTTTTTGTTTACCAGAGGAGATCCGGTATAGGAATCTAGTTCTTTGATTGACTTTTTTTATTACATTGGATGCCATTTTGTCACAGGAGAGGTTTGCCTCAAGAATAGATCCTAGGTATGTAATTTCCTTCTTACTTGTGACAATAATGTCGCCCACTGCAACTGAGAAGTCGTCGGATTTGCTGAGATTATGTTTCGAACCGAAGAGAATGGACTCTGTTTTACCCAGGTGTAATGATAATTTATAGGGCCGGGACTCGATTAAAAAAAATAATCTAATTAATTAGAGGCTTTGTAATTAATTAATCGAAATTAATCACATTTTTAATCACATATAAATATTTGACCTAAGAACAGTGAGAAGCAATTTTTTTCACATGGATTTTAGTATACCATTAGGCGCATTCACACCGCAGTACTTTTCCCACAAAGGTTCATGAGAATTTAGTTCATGAGAACTCTTTGAACCTGGGGGTGGATTAGGCAAATGAAGCCGCTGACGTCACTTCTTCTTCTTCTGTTTTGGGTTTACTAGCAGGCCGCAAACCACTTCACGGCGTATACTGCCGCCCAAAGTCCCCGGCCGGAAGTCCCCGGAGTTGGGGACTGGCTTCAGTAGAAGCTGCTGGGAGTCCCAGCAGCCTTCCGAGTAAATCGCCAGAACGCCGACACCTCCTCATCTCCACCGCTCCCATGTTTTATTTTGTGTTGCCATAAGTTAGTCTCTCTGCGTTTCTGCGCTGGGCGAATGCTAATAATGCTAATGCGAGGATAATAAAATGGCGGCTTCACAAAACTTTTTGGGAGTTTTACGGGGCGTGGTTTGCAATCCGCCCAGCCAATCAGAAATATAGCTCTTTTCTCACAAGCGAGCCGGGGGTAAAAAGGTTCTCATTAACTAATTTTAGTACCGGCTCTTTTTGGTGTGAACGCGATAAAAGAGGCTAACGTCCACGTTAGCTTCCACGCTAGCTGCTATATGTTTTGCATTGAGGTGATACTTGAGGCTTGATGTGCTGCGGTGATATGCGAATTCCTTTTTGAATAATTTGCACACAACCGTGCTCTTATCGACGCTTCCATCCGTCCGTTTTTTAAAACAACATTTCCCACTGTTGTTCACTGTGGTTTGTTGTTGTCTGAAGTCATGAACGTTAGTTGGTGCTCCAGTATAATCGGTACGCCTGAAACTCATCCAGTGAGAAACGTTCCGCGGTGCAAAAATAAGTGCGATTAAAATGCGTAAAATTTTTTAACGCGTTAATTTTTGTGTGATTAATTAATCTTAATTAACGCGTTAAAGTCCCGGCCCTAATAATTTATTATCGGCGAGCCAGGTGCAGATTCTGCCGAGTTCGGAGCTGAGGGTTTTTTCAACCTGCAACCTGTTCCTGTCAGAGACCAGCAGGGCTGAGTCGTCCGCGAACAGGAACAAGTTGCAGTCACATGCTGATGACATGTCATTTACATAAATTAGGACACGTTGGATTCCATGTTTGAATAGTGTGCCGTCCATTCCATGTTTGAATAGTGTGCCGTCGATGGGTTTCATTCCATTTCAAAGTCCTTTTTGACGCTCTGTGTAAACTTCGCGCACTGCCACTCCAACATCCAATCACAGAGGTTGAGGACTGATCACGGGGTTTGTCAAGCTAAGCACATGGTGTAGTCCCAAACGATAGCTGAGGATTCTGGGTAGTGTAGTGTCTTCGGCCATCCTAAAACTCCGAAAAAATATTTGTTTCTCCGAATCGAAGGGGGAAAATACAAAAGCATTGTACACAATTCAAACCAATCAATGTTGTGTAATTAACAAGGATAATCTGGTGTTTTTTAGTCGATGAGTAGTGCAGATATCACTGTAAAATCAATCGACAGTAAGGAGAATACTTACTTCCGGGTGTACAATTCTCCGTTATCCAATGGACGCTCGTAATACAATAGAGGGGACATGATCATTATCTTTTAAATAACGTTAACTAAAGGGAACAATCTATTTGACACAGCTGAAGCTCTGGCCTTCCTTAAAAACTAACTAATTTAATAAAAATCACAGTTGCATTACACACAATGCAGTTTTTTTTAGAACAAAAATTCGTAACTAATGTAATTTTTACATTCTGACGAAAAATGAAAATAATTATGAATACAAATAAAATAAAAGAAGCCTCCCGTGATACTACAAGCTATAAAGTAGATTAAAAAAAGTTTTATAGAATAAAAGCTCACTGCGGGACGTTGTAGAAATGCGTGTGTGCACCACGACAAAGGAGCCTAATTCACTTTACATAGCGGTTGTTTGCGTGGTGCCGACACGTATATGGAACAAAGTTCGTGACTCCACCACGCATTGTGGTGTTAAGGAGTCGTGGTGGAATCACGCATTCTGGTGAGATCAGGTTGCTTTCAACACAAGGCAATTCAAAGTGCTTTACAAAAAATTAAAGACATTAAGAAAATGGCTTTTAAAATCAGTCATTAAAAAGAAAAGATATTAAAAGAAACATTAAAAGAAAAAGATACATGGATAAAAGTTACAGTGCAGTTTAAGATGTGAATAGTTCAATTAAAAGCAGCGGCAAAAAGATAAGTCTTTAGTCTGGATTTAAAAGTAGTCAGAGTTGCAGCGGACCTGCAGGTTTCTGGGAGTTTGTTCCAGATATTTGAAGCCTAATAACTGAACGCTGCTTTACCATGTTTAGTTCTGACTCTGGGGACAGAAAAATGACCAGTCCCTGAAGACCTGAGAGATCTGGATGGTTCATAATTTAGCTGTAGGTCAGAAATGTATTTTGGGCCTAAACCATTCAGTGCTTTATAAACCAGCAGCAGTATTTTGAAATATATTCTTTGACACACAGGAAGCCAGTGTAAAGACTTCAGAACAGGAGTGATGTGATCCACTTTCTTAGTGTTAGTGAGGACTCGAGCAGCAGCGTTCTGAATTAGCTGCAGCTTTCTAATAGATTTTTTAGTGAGACCTGTGAAGACACCATTGCAGTAGTCGAGTCTACTGAAGATAAAAGCATGGACAAGTTTTTCCAGATCCTGCTGTGACATTAGTCTTTTAATCCTAGATATATTCTTTAGGTGATAGTAGGCTGATTTAGTAACTGTTTTAATGTGACTGTTGAAACTCAGGTCAGAGTCCATGACTACACCTAGATTTCTGGCTTTATCTGTTGTTTTGAACATTGCAGACTGAAGCTCAGCGCTAACTTTTATACAGTACGTTCTGCCTTGGCTCCAAAAACCATTACCTCAGTTTTATCTTTGTTTAATTGGAGAAAGTTCTGACACATCCAGTCATTGATTTGTTCAATGCACTTACTCAGTGTTTGAATTGGAGCATAGTCTCCTGGTGAAATTGTTACGTAAATGTGTGTGTCATCCGCATAGCTATGGTAACTTATTTTGTTTTATCTATCTAGATAGATAGATAGATAGATAGATGGATAGATAGATAGATAGATAGATAGATAGATGGATAGATAGATATATATATATATGGATAGCTATATGGATGGATATATAGATGGATAGATAGATAGATAGATAGATAGATAGATAGATAAATAGATAGATAGATGGATGGATAGATAGGCAAGGCAAGGCAAGTTTATTTATATAGCACCTTTCAACACAAGGCAATTCAAAGTGCTTTACAAAAAATGAAAGACATTAAGAAAATGGCATTTAAAATCAGTCATTAAAAAGAAAAGATAATAAAAGAAACATTAAAAGAAAAAAATACATGGATAAAAGTTACAGTGCAGTCTAAGATGTGAATAGTTCAATTAAAAGCAACGGCAAAAAGAAAAGTCTTCAACCTGGATTTAAAAGTATTCAGAGTTGCAGCGGACCTGCAGGTTTCTGGAAGTTTGTTCCAGATATTTGGAGTATAATAACTGAACGCTGCTTTACCATGTTTAGTTCTGACTCTGGGGACAGAAAGCTGACCAGTCCCTGAAGACCTGAGAGATCTGGATGGTTCATAATTTAGCAGGAGGTCAGAAATGTATTTTGGGCCTAAACCATTCAGTGCTTTATAAACCAGCAGCAGTATTTTGAAATCTATTCTTTGACACACAGGAAGCCAGTGTAAAGACTTCAGAACAGGAGTGATGTGATCCACTTTCTTAGTGTTAGTGAGGACTCGAGCAGCGGCGTTCTGAATTAGCTGCAGCTTTCTAATAGATTTTTTAGTGAGACCTGTGAAGACACCATTACAGTAGTCGAGTCTACTGAAGATAAAAGCATGGACAAGTTTTTCCAGATCCTGCTGTGACATTAGTCTTTTAATCCTAGATATATTCTTTAGGTGATAGTAGGCTGATTTAGTAACTGTTTTAATGTGACTGTTGAAACTCAGGTCAGAGTCCATGACTACACCTAGATTTCTGGCTTTATCTGTTGTTTTGAACATTGCACACTGAAGCTCAGTGCTAACTTTTATACGTTCTGACTTGGCTCCAAAAACCATTACCTCAGTTTTATCTTTGTTTAATTGGAGAAAGTTCTGACACATCCAGTCATTGATTTGTTCAATGCACTTACTCAGTGTTTGAATTGGAGCA
Source organism: Gymnodraco acuticeps (assembly GCF_902827175.1). Taxonomy (NCBI): domain Eukaryota; kingdom Metazoa; phylum Chordata; class Actinopteri; order Perciformes; family Bathydraconidae; genus Gymnodraco; species Gymnodraco acuticeps. The sequence goes on from NW_022990270.1 coordinate 743,287, forward strand.
TAGTCTCCTGGTGAAATTGTTACGTAAATGTGTGTGTCATCCGCATAGCTATGGTAACTTATTTTGTTGTATCTATCTATCTAGATAGATAGATGGATAGATGGATAGATAGATGGATAGATCCCAATTTGGGAAATGTTTGAAAGCAGAAACTAGCAGAAACTCCAACAGTGAGTAATTATGTAATGCCACTGTCTTTAAAATAAGTATATACAGTAAAGCAGAGGAACCCATCATCTGCAGAGAATACTTATCCATATGGGAAAATGTAAAGAGTGGGATGTACAGTATGTCTTGGCATTGACGCAGTGTCCTTTTCAGACCCATAATTAAACTACCTGCCCTAGTTTTAAAGGTTCAGAAATAACTCCATAGAGCAGATGTTTGCATTTTACCAGCAGCTGTCATCGCGGGGTGCTGGCAGCCTCATAACATGCATACTCATGTAATTGAGAGGTAGTTCTGCTTGTCAAATGAAAAAATACATCTGTCATAACAAACTGCTGCTGCGACTGGCAGGAGTTATTGATAAGGGTTGTAGAAGTTCCCGGCAACCCGGAAATAATTTGAACTTTGTCACAGAGCCCTGAATTGTACGGAGCTATCGGGCACAACGGCCATCTTTCATCGTAGCGCATCTGAACTCAGCGAACCACTGCGGACGGATGAGAAGGGGAGAAACAGATGGTGGGAAAAAGGAAAAGGAATGTTGATGATTCTATAAAAAATGTTTTGTTAATCTAAAGAAAAATGACTGAGCTGTATTCATCAATTCATTACATCATCAAACTGTCACGGTAGAGCGAAGGAAGCAGGACCCAAATGCAGATTAAATTGATAATACCTTTATTTCAAGGATAATGAAAATAGAACTTGGACAGACAGAACACTCACCGGTGAACACAGTCAACAACAAAAGACGAACCGACAAAGACAGACAGAAAAACCAGAACTTAAATACACACAAGACTAATCACACAAACAAGACACAGGTGAGGAGGGAGGAGAAAACACAGGGGCCACAGGTGAACACAATCGGGTAATCAGACACACCAGGGAAACTAACGACAGGGAACCACAGACAAATCCAAACAAGACACAACGCAGATAGAAACAGGCAAGACAGGAGGTGAAGACCTTTCAAAATAAAACATGAAACAAGACAAGACAAAACACCATAAAGACAGATCGTGACAGTACCCCCCCCTCAAGGGACGGATCCCAGACATCCCAAAAAAACACAAAAGTCCTCAAGCAGGGTGGGTGGAGGGGGTCCGGAGGAGGGACGTATCACTAGGCCACCAGGGTGGGTGGAGGGGGTCAGGAGGACGGGACTGAGCTGACCGCCCAGGAGCACAGCAGAGGACCAGGAAGGGATCTCGGGCGGACGGCCCGGGGGCAAGGCAGAGTTCAAAAAGGGGTATTCGGGCGGACGACCCATGGGCAAGGCAGAGTTCAAAAAGGGGTATTCGGGCGGACGGCCCGGGGGCAAGACAGAGTCCAAGGTGGGGGTTATGGAGGGGCGAAGGCCATCGCGGGCGAACTCAGGGGGCCGAGCATAAGGGCGAGGACCGCGGCCGGGAAAGTCAGGGGGCCGGGCTCGAGGGCGAAGGCCGTGGCTCTCAGGGGGCCGGGATCGAGGGTGAAGACTGCGGCTCTCAGAGGGCCGGGCTCGAGGGCGAAGACCAGACAGCTCCGGAGGCCGGGCAGGAACCGGTGTCGGAGCTGGTGGGACAGGCCTCGGCAGGATCCCCCACGGAAAAGGACCAGGACACGGGATTGGCAGGACCCCCGGCAGGAGAGCAGTCGGCGGGATCTCCAACGGGACAGGACAAAGGGTTGGCAGGACCCCCGGCAGGAGAGTAGTCGGCGGGGCCTCCAACGGGACAGGACAAAGGGTTGGCAGGACCCCCGGCAGGAGAGTAGTCGGCGGGGCCTCCAACGGCACAGGACATAGGATTGGCAGAACCCCCGGCAGGAGAGTAGTCGGCGGGGCCTCCAACGGGACAGGACAAAGGGTTGGCAGGACCCCCGGCAGGAGAGTAGTCGGCGGGGCCTCCAACGGCACAGGACAAAGGGTTGGCAGGACCCCCGGCAGGAGAGTAGTCGGCGGGACCTCCAACGGGACAGGACAAAGGGTTGGCAGGACCCCCGGCAGGAGAGTAGTCGGCGGGGCCTCCAACGGCACAGGACAAAGGGTTGGCAGGACCCCCGGCAGGAGAGTAGTCGGCGGGACCTCCAACGGGACAGACATACGATTGGTAGGACCCCCGGCAGAGGAGTAGTCGACAGGGCCTCCAACGGGACAGTACATGGAGTTGGCAGGACCCCCAGCGGAACCTCCAACGGACCAGGACATTGGGTAGGGACTTGAGACGGGACTCGAGAGGGGATTCGAGAGGAGACTCGAGAGGGGAACCAAGGGGGAACTCGAGAGGAGACTCGAGAGGGGAACTAGAGAGGGGACTCGAGGAGGGACTAGAGAAGGGAACTCGAGAGGGGAACTAGAGGAGGGACTAGAGAGGGGACTAAAGGAGGGACTAGAGGAGGGACTAAAGGAGGGACTAGAGGAGGGACTAAAGGAGGGAACTTGAGAGGGAACTGGAGAGGGGACTCGAGAAGGGACTCGAGAGGGGACTCGAGAAGGGACTTGAGAGGGGACCTGAAAGGGAACTGGAGAGGAGACTTGAGAGGGGACTCGAGAAGGGACTTGAGAGGAGACTGGAGAGGGGACTCGAGAGGGGACTCGAGAGGGGACCCGAGAGGGAACTCGGGTAGGAACTGGAGAGGGGACTCGGGTAGGAACTGGAGAGGGGACTCGGGTAGGAACTTGAGAGGGAACTTGTGTCGGTCGGTACGCCGACAGGACACGGGGAGCTGGCGTTGTCTGGGGAGCCAGCAGGAGACGAGGCGCTGGAGTCGGCCGGTACGCCGACAAGACTCGGGGAGCTGGCGTCGGCTGGGGAGCCAGCAGGAGATGAGGTGCTGGAGTCGGCCGATACACCGACAAGACTCGGGGAGCTGGCGTCGGCTGGGGAGCCAGCAGGAGACGAGGTGCTGGAGTCGGGACCATGACTGCTGGAGCCGGTACTTGAGCCGGAACCATGGCTGGAACTGGGGCCGGAACCATGGCTGTATGGGCCAGCTCTGGTGCAGGGACCACGGTTGTAAGATCCAGTTCTGGAGCCGGAAACATGGCTGTAAGGTCCGGAGCTGAAGCCTGGATCATGGCTGTGTGGGCCGGTTTTGGAGCCGGAAACATGGCTGCTGGGGCCGGCACTGGAGCCGGAACCATGGCTGCTGGGCAAGGAACCGGAACACGGATCCATGGCTGTGTGGGGTGGTACTGGAGCACGGAACCATGGCTGCTGGGTCCGGCACTGGAGCCGGAACCATGGCTGTTGGGGCCTGTACTGGAGCCGGAACCATGGCTGTTGGGGCCTGTACTGGAGCCGGAACCATGGCTGTTGGGGCCTGTACTGGAGCCGGAACCATGGCTGCTGGGGCTCGGGCTGCTAGCCTGGCCTTGCGACGACTCCTCTTAGCAGCCTCCTGAATACTCCTTGGACCTCCATAAGCCTGACGAGTTCCGGAATACGACTCCTGGACAGGAGCAGGAACTGGGGCAGAAGCACGTGTTGACTTCAGGCGGAACCCACCAAGGCGTATGGTGCCAGGTTGGGAATTGGGAGACATGGAGCTAGCTTGCCTGGAATCACATGCTTGAAGAAGTCCAAAATCCAGTCAGGTAAAAACTCAACAAAACATGGTTTCTCTGCTGCCAACCGGAGCGCCTCTACCAGAGCGGCCCTCTTCTGCCGAACACTGGACGCTCCCTTCCACCAATCGAAGCAGCAAGCCAGATAGAAGGTTAAATGCTGTAATTCAACCTATGGATCATCTGCTGGGTCCGTTTTGTGGTTCGGTTCGTACTGTCACGGTAGAGCGAAGGAAGCAGGACCCAAATGCAGATTACATTGATAATACCTTTATTTCAAGGATAATGAAAATAGAACTTGGACAGACAGAACACTCACCGGTGAACACAGTCAACAACAAAAGACGAACCGACAAAGACAGACAGAAAAACCAGAACTTAAATACACACAAGACTAATCACACAAACAAGACACAGGTGAGGAGGGAGGAGAAAACACAGGGGCCACAGGTGAACACAATCGGGTAATCAGACACACCAGGGAAACTAACGACAGGGAACCACAGACAAATCCAAACAAGACACAACGCAGACAGAAACAGGCAAGACAGGAGGTGAAGACCTTTCAAAATAAAACATGAAACAAGACAAAACACCATAAAGACAGATCGTGACACAAACAGTGAGTTTTAAATATGATGACATTATATTCATATGAGCCTAATATCGTGTTCAATTTGGGATATTTAATAATATTAATAATATCCTTCCTGATACATAAGTATTGTCTTTTTTTCTGCATAACAGTGAAGTGACGTAAAGTTCTAAATTATTATTTATCTTTGGCTGATGAGTCATTATGTCCAGATTACTGATATTCTTAAAAAATCACACTATGAGGAATATTTGAACCAACCAATGAAAGAATCACTACAACATTTTGACACTATAGATGTCAGGGAATTTTGTGAAATACCTCGTAACAATAGATATAACTCAACATTGACCAGCCCTAATTGTTGGTATAAAACACTTGAATTGAATTTACATAATTAGCTATTTTTTAGATTTGTAATCTGGGTGCAAACAGCAAAGACAGTTGAGTTTAAACCCAGCTAACAAAAAAGCACTACAATTTGACTTGTTTGTTTATTCCATCATTGACACATTGAATGAAATCCAGGTTCCTGAGCGATGTTTGTTGTTTTGTGAGTGTTGGTCACAGGTACACCTCCAGTTCATGATGCAACTGGATCTAAACACAGAAAGCAGAACCTGATTATTTAAGTCTTCTGGGAATCTGCTGATGTGCCAAAAAGGCTCAAGTTCACAAGCAACACAAAGCCAAGGACGCAAGCCACCTGCTGCTGCTCAAACAAAACAAGTGCCAGCCTCTGCAGGTCACACAGCTCCTCCTCAGAAGCTACATTAGCATTGATCCAGACAAAGCCGGCCCCACACGCCATCAATAATTGATGGTGAGTCATAATCACAAGGTTTTCATTATGTCTCGATGGTCATTGGTCTTTTCAGGAGCACCCAGCTGTGTTGTAGGAGAAAGTCAACCTGGTGCTTTGTTGGATCTATTTCCAGCTTGTCACACTTGTTTCAGTTCACATTTATGCACATTCAATAACCAACAATGTTGTTTGATACTAAACGTGTGTTGAAAATAACCTGTTTTTGTCCACCGACACAACATAACAAAACTGGAGCCAAACAACTGGAGATAATTTGTGTTAATCATTTGAAATTGCAGCACTCACTTGCAATAGCAGAGTTGGACATTGTGGACCCTACCCCAACATTAGATTTGCTCTCTGCTGCTGTCATAACAGAGCTTTACATAATGTGTGCTATTTCAGTCGATGGGAAACGTGATCCTAAATATCAATGCCCCATTCACTGTACGGGCCCTCAGCTGCTCATAGCCCAGCTTGATGAGGGAGCACAGACTTAGAGTCAGCTTAGCAAAGTCAGAAATCATCTCTCACCCAGGGGCAGGAAATAAATATGACAAGACAGCTGGTATGTGTGACTGAGTAAGTATGGTCTTGGGATCTTAAGGAAGTATGTCTCCTCATAACAATTATAGCCCATCATTCCTAGGACTAGAGCGACTTTTTACAGCGAACCAGGCATGGACAGTGAGAGAAAAATAATAGATTGGTATTTCTTTCACTCGGTGCCTCTGCTAAAAGTGAACAACCCCACTATAATTCAAAAGTAAGCAGAAAATAGATATCAATTACTGTAACTTCACATTCGGTAATGACACTTACTCTGCACGAGCTCAGTCTGAATAAAAATAGCAACATTATTTTACCTCGGTAGAAATGTTCAACAAAAAACAAAAATAATTGGATATTCTTCTGCTGCTGGCTAATGTTTAAATGACAAAGTCCAACAAGAGTACAAATATTGCCATTTTCTGGTTGAAACTGCCATTTTTGTATCCTGAAAATGTCAGAATAACTCAGCATCTTAAAAAACATCCACAACCATTCCACAATTGTGCAAAAGGCTATAATGGTAATTAATACTATACGCAACTTATGTTAATTGTGCAAAGTGCCAAACATATGGAAGTCAGCATCCCATGTACTCTGGAACCGCATAATCTCTAATATAAAATGTTGGGGTACTCTACATTTCCAGGTTCACAGTAGGACTCTATGAGCTGGCAAATAGACTATAAGGAGGATGACTTCTGATTGCTGGATTGTTTCTTATGAGCAGACACACGACCTATACGAATTAAGATAAAATCAGAGATTCCAGCTGCCAGTCCTTGTAGATTCACAAAAACATTGTTTTGATGTCACTCTATGAGATTAGTTCCAGCAAGCCATTCAAAACTCATCTTTTGCTGCCATTCGGTGTATTAATGTACACACTTGTTAGCATTATATCTGCATTATTAGCCTTGCTGTATTGTCTAAACGCAGCTCTATCTCGCTGCACAAACTGATGAAACTCAAGCAGGCACCCTGTTGCGTGTATTAGAGCTCATATATTTGTGTCTGGCACAGTTTTCCACAGAAGTGAATGAGAGAAGGAAGTTGCACCTGCCCCTTTGTTCTCCTCCCTGAGGGGGATCTTTGTGTTTGTCCCAGAGCACCGTGGAGTACAGTGACAAATGTCAGTCTATAAACCACACAGCCTGACAATGACTGAGGAGTCTAGTCCTCGTCCCATTCACAGCTACAGTTATATGTGTGCTAAATGAGAGGGATAAAGCAGCAGGTTGATGCATAGAGAAGTATTTTACCAGAACAATGTCCGCTTCTGCTTTTCGTTTCTTTCTCTGTTTTATGTTGCCTTTTTAATGCTGACACACTTACACATACATGGACACACACACACAAAAGAGATCAATTAGGCACTCTGCCAAGCACATTAAAACATTCTGATTTAAAGGGGCAAAAAAGAATACAAAAATAAATAAATCAAAGTGAATTGGATACAGTATAACGGACGAAGCAGGCATGTTGTTCAAATGCAAACAGCTTCTCTAACACCTACTCTGAAAGAAGAAAATAAACGTCTTCTCTTCAGCTGCTTCAACCCCGTCCTGAGAGATTGGAGCTGCAGAATAAAGAAGGCATCTGTACTCTTCCAGGTCAGTCATGCCCTGTTTGGGGAAGGTTGGAATTTGAGATCCAAGGATAAACATCAGCTCACCAGAGAGGACGGTTACTCGTGTGTAATGCTGCTGAGGGAAAATTAATCTCTCCACAAGCAAAACAACCATGAAGAACACTTTAGACTCTTTGGGAAAGTTTAAACCTGTGGCTTTGTGCAGCAACCGCTCATCCTCAGCCAGATGTCCATGAAAAACACACCATTGTGCAGAAAATGAAAATAAATGACAATGCAAATGAAAACGAAAAATGTAACGTTTTTAAATGAAAACGGCATTTTGGTTTCAGAAATCATTCGAGGTACACTTGAAAAAAGCTATTTATCTTCAAAGCTCTAAAATGCTATTTTATTTTATTTTCATTTTGATCGCCCATGTCTTTCTCCTGGGGAGAGAATAATATCTCCACGGGCAGAACCCCGAGTAAACAGCTGTGTCTTTGTATTATGAGTGCTTACAGGTAATCAACAATGCATCCACTTACCCAATACTCTTCACAGAGGGGATTGTTTTCAGCTGCTTTCAATGATTGAAAGCATTAGTGGTGAATGGCAAACTGCTTAGATGGTTCAAAGACTTTTACTGTTGCCACAACCACGGTGTGCTCCTAGAAAAAAATAACCATCATTTGAGTTTCTGCTTATTTCTCAAAATGAAGTAAAGCATGTTTTGAAATTGCCTGCAAGAGGATGTTGTTTGGATTATTATTTGAAGGTTTTAAGCTATAAAAGTGTCAGGCAGTAAAAACTGAATATTAAATGTGTTTTTCTGTGAATTCAAGGTGTGTGTTTGCCAGAGGTGAAATGTAACTCAGCACATTAACTCAAGTAACATACTTAAACACTATTTTTGACATAAACTTACTAGTATCTCCATTTTTTAATATAAAATAAACTTCTATCCCACTCAATTTCAGCGACACATATTGTACTTTAACTCCACTTAATTTGTTTACCACCAATAGATACTTTTTGCATATAAAATGCCAATACAGCCAGTATTTTAAATATCTACAGTAGGCTCAAAAAAACTACAATACCAATGCATTCTTATATGTATTTGTATGCGATTAAAATTTAATTATTCAGTATTTTTAATGTAATACTTCGAAAAATAGCTATTCTGCATTTTAGCTGACAATCCTTTACTTCTTCTTCACCTTTCAATTGTAATGGAGTATTTAAAGCAGGGGTCTCCAACCTTTCTTCATCTGAGAGCTACTTGCATCACATCGCTTACATTTGTTCACATAGCCCTCATCAGTTGAATTAAGCTACTTTTGTATACTTGTGAAATTGCAATACCCAAAGCTTATCAAAAATCTTCACTTCACATCAAGGTCCAAGAAAACGACAATTTCTCACATATTATTATGGCCCACGGAGTAAGTACAGTACATTACCTTAATCACCACCTTACAAGCACCTTATGGCACATGTGTAAAATAAGTGCATTCACTCTTTTTCACAGTCAGTGAGATGAATGGCGCTGCATGGAGTCCACCATAGAGGTGTATGCTGGACCCACTTAGGTTCACTCTAATGGAGTCATTTAAATGTCCATCAGTCAGCGCCTTGTTCTGTATTCAAATGTAATTTCATTCATGTCAGAAAAAGCTGCTTCACAAAGGTCTGTCGAGCCAAATAAAGCAGACATGTTCAGTGCTGATTGGTGAATGTTCTCATAGTTTTCTGGGTCTACAAGTCTCCAGAAATGTATTTTTTTTGGCTGAGACTTAAGCTGAACATGATTTTGGAGATTTATAACCTCCATTTCCATCTCCACAGGATTGACACTGAACAGTTCAGCCATCTTTGTCTTCTTCTTCGTCTTGACATTACATTTTAAACCATAATAAATCAATTATATAGGTCTCTCAATTGTATAGGTCTAGCCTCTCAAGAAAAGGACACTGAATGTCCTGAATGTGGCATCACCAACATGACTACCGGTAGCTCGCGATCGACGTGTTGGAGACCCCTGATTTAAAGACTAAAGTATTTAGACTTTTACTAAAGTAAAGGATCTGATTACTTTTCCACCTCTGGTTTTTGCTGTACCAGGAGAATATAATATAATATCATCTTCCTTAAGAAAGATCTCAGTCATAATCTTGCTCCCCCACAATCCTATTTTCAAATCAGACCACAGGCCATCCGACAAAATAGACCAACAAAGCTCAGCTGCTGTGACTTGGTAACATTTCTCGTTGAAATACCCAATGAATCAAACACTTGAGAACCTGCATTAAATTACAATGCAGTGGTTTGAGGGCATAACTTAGTTTCATCAACATTAAAATATGCGGTTGTGTACTTTTAAGAGAAGATTAACGCAGAGAGAAAAAATTCTGAATTCCACATATCACCAAATGTTTTTCTGAGGAACAAATGTGTATTTTTACGGCTAATGAGCAATTTGGCACGGATACAAAGCTTTATTGTTACTGTTAGTCCTCTGAGATGCTACAGCGATATGGCTCTGGCTCCGTGCTGAACCAGGTCAACCAGGAGTGCAGCACAAACATGAGACTGAGTGATAATAAAAGTGTTGGGCACCTCAGACCCTTGAACTCTTTCAAATCAATGATATGAGATAGTATATAATAGCAGATGCAGTTGTAGCAATGTTGCTGATAATCAGCTCTCAAGTTCATCTCTGAAAGGCGGTGCGGTGTGGAAAAAAAGCAATAAATGAATTGCTTGTAAACATGTGTCCAAATGCACCGAGAAATAAGTATGTTATGTCTTGTGAAACTCCTCCATTCATCGGGGACTGATGATGAAAATCTAGTATCTAGTTTTTAATACAGTAAATAACATGGTCGGAATAAGGAATTTTAAACCTTTTTATAACGATTTCCTCATTCTCAATTGAATGTTCACCAACAATGATGTCCTCTTTTCTGAAATCATTAACTTCAGTTCCTGTATTTGTTGTGGTCTTGTGCTCTTACATCCCGGACACATCATAAAAAAGCGAGCTCTGAATCACCACTCCCTCTTTGTCTCCAGGGTACGGAGCTCAGTCATGAAAGCGAGCTCATCTTGTTTGTCTTCACTAACAACTACCATCAACACAGCGGACAGAAAACAGACCATTGCAGATCTATTACAGTCTATTCCTCATCATGTCCTGCATGTGCAATGTATTACACTGTTGCATGGCAGTTGGAAATATGGCCTTACAAAACAAAAAGTCATATAAAAACAGCCATTTTGTCCTTCCTTGTGTAAGTTGAGGACTAATTATGGCCTAATAGAAGCTGCAAGGAACATGAATGTTCCAAAAGAACTAATTTGATTGTAAGCAAGCCAATTATGAGCTAATTACTCAGCGTTCCTAGCTGAATTAGAGCGCAGTGGGTGAACCGACCATGCTTAGCAGGGCTTTAGTCAAAGCAAGTGTTTATTAACATAAATGAGCTGAAGGCTATTTTTATATAAGTTAGCTATAAGGGCTTTGCTGTTTTGCAGCTCTGCAGCTATAAACTTGTTTTTCCACTCAAAACACCTAATAAAAAATGCCCTGCTGATGTTTCCGCTCTATGAATGTATGGGTGGAACTCTCCTACCCCTTAAACCTCACGTAACTTCTTTTTTTGGCCACTTGGGGGCAATGCAACAATGACATTTTTGATGTTATGGCTTTATGTCAACAAACACTTGCTTATTTATTGATACAGCAGCAATCAATACTCACAATTATGTAGTGTCTCTTTTTTGTTGTGGCCTGATGGATTAAAGTCGCCCAAGACTCACCATCCTTTTAGCTCTGATCTGCTCTCAACCACTGTGTGAAGGAAATATGTAACCATTTAGCTGCTAAATGCTAAGCTATGTTAAACAGCTGCTAACTATGTCTGTTTGCAACTTGGTGCTGATCAGATATAGCAAACACTTTGGCCAGCATGTCTAGATATGACCAACAAAAACAGTTGAGTTGCAAGTCGTTAGACAAAAACAAAGTGCTGAAATGTGAAAAGCTCTGCAATGCTGACAGGAATGTCAGGGTTTGATGGGCTTTATATGACTATGAGTGACAACTTTCTTTTCACACAAATGTATTGGAGCCATTAATCACAATATTTCTGATTGTTTACAGTATAGCGAGGATGGACAAAACAACAGGAGCAACATACAATCATGATTTATAGCTATATTGCATAACATCACGAGGGTGTTACATTGGGTCAGGCTGTTCTCATAAACTGTTCACAGCTATACCAATGGAGAGAAATGCACTGACATTCATATCCAACAAAAAAGAGTTGTTTGGACCCGTGTAATTGTAAACCAGATGATTAAAGAGCAACCAAGTTCACAAAGGCAGGCTTTCACAGATAACTGTCCTTTGGGAAAACAGAATTGATCTATTTGTCACAACACAACTTCCGTAGTTATTTTAACTTCCCGTAATGGAGTAGTTTTGATGCTTTAATCAACCTAGGGTTATGTGAAGACGGAGATCATTTTCAACATTCACAGGAGAATGCAAGGAAAACATTTCGTAAGTAAATTCAAGGTTCAAGGCCTTTATTTGTCATACGTACACAGCTACAGTGTAGTTGTGTCGATGAAAATCTGAGGTCACAGGCTCCTCCAACAGCGCAACACAATAAAACAGAAAAACAGAAACAAATAGTGCAAGTAAATACAAAAAGAAAAATAGTAAAATAGTGAAATAGTGTAGTGCAATAAGAGTGAGCTTATCTCTGACAGGAATAATAGCAGAATACCAAAACCAACATGGCAGATATGTAAACACAACTGGCACCAGCACCACCATTCAGCTCCTGCAGTTCAGCAGGTGTCCCTCTTCTTTCCCAGCATCTCTCCTAAGTTGTTTGTTGGTCAGAGCAGCAGCCCAGCCTGCAGCGGTGAGTCTCAGAGCTCCAGCGCTGGATAAGAATCAGAGATGACAGCCAGGAGGCAGATGGTTCCTAACATGGCGTCAGTTACAGGTCTTACAGGGGAAACCTTTCATCCTTTTGTTTGCCGTCCGCTCGACGCGCACATCATTAGAATCCCATTTTTCACAGATGCCATTACTCCACCGCATTGTGCTGTGGCTCTTTTGATGGTTTGTGTAGTGGTGTACTGGTTAGCAGATCCATATGTGGAGGTAGAGTTATTCTAGCTTACTGTAAAACAAATAAACTGTTGCGTTGTGGTTATTTATATCTGTAAACTCCAGATGTTCCAATATTTTGTTAAACTCTGAAGAAATCCATGTGTTTGTTTTCATTTTTGAGCTGTCAATCATGTTCTATAAACCTCTGATTTATAATGGTGAACACTGAGGTCACAATGTTAGGTCAATGGACAAGTACAATTAGTTTAATTTAAAACTAGAGAGACAAAAGTGAGAATAAACCTGTTTACCACGCTGAACTGAGTTGCTGGTGCACAAGCAGCTGCCTAAATGTTGTTGAAAACACCCGAGAGTGCAGCTGCAGAGTCACAATGAATCCACTACTTCTGTTCACTGTAAATGTGCTGAGAACCACATATCAATTTAATGCTGTCATTTGTTTTCACTGCTCTTCAGTACAAAACGACCATATGGGCCATTAATGTATCTGGAGATGTGGTAAGTAGAATAATTGGACGATTAACATTACAATGTAATCTATCAGAAATGTGTTTAATTAGCCAGTTAAGTGTTTTTATGGATGATGCTGCGTTGCTTCTTGGTATAGGCTAAGCAAGGTTAAACTGTTTGCTGGTGTCCACAGTGTAAAGTAAACATTGACACTAAACCAACGCAGTGCAAAATTGATGAAAACAATTTAAGTGGGTGCCTTTTTTAGACCCATTGCTAAGGCTGGTCTCAATCCACCCAAAAGGCTAGATCATGAAATGGATTTTTAAAATATTACAGTCAGGAGTTTTAAGATGGATTGTAACATTTAAATTCATACTATTGGTTGGATGACCTGAAGACTTAAACATTTGTTTCTGTTTCTCTAACAGAGCAAAACAAATTATCAGGTTTCTAAACCAGGGGCATTGAATCAGTGCATTAAATGAAGTGAATGAAAATGTACAACTGTATAATAAAAGTCACTTTTAGGTCTGTTGATAGCAATGGCTTTCCATATCTGGCTGAAACTAAACATTAATATTTACATTAATTAACATAAATCACAGACACTGTCATAATGTCTGGCAGCAGGCCGGCTGCTAGCGCTGGCTAACTGTTTCCTGGAGGTGTGAATCCCACTGTATTCTTAGCCAGAATCTATAAGGCACTATATTGACCATGCATCTATGCTTGAACTAGGTACTGGGTCAATATCACCATACGGTGCATTTGAGACTTCCTCATTTCCTAAAAAAAAATCTGAGATTATCCGTTAAACTTCATATTCATTGTATTAAGTATACTTTATGCTGTTAGAAATTGATGTTTTTTTATAAATGAACTGCAAGTACAAACAGCTAAATGTATCCACCCTGTCATGGACACAATTCAAAGAGTAAATACATTGTAATTACATAGTGATTATAAAATGTACATTTTCAGAAAGCTATTTTGTCCCTTTCTCAACAATATATTTCAGTTAATGGAAAAAGTATTTGGATAATAATGAAATGATGTCAAACTATTTGTACCATGTCCACCCTGTCATGGGAAGGCTTGCTGACAACAAAACGTTTGCCATAATTTCATTTCACAAATATATTGTTGAGAAAGGGACTATAGCTTTCTGAAAATGTACATTTTATATTATTTATGGAAGGCTTGCTGACAGGGTGGACAATGACAGGGTGGACATTGTTGGCTAATATTAGCATTTCATGAGCACATGGTGGACCTTCAGCTAGCAACATGATTCAGTTAGCAAGGTGACTGTGTACTGTTTAACAAATATATTTCGAATTTCTGAAAGGTTTTTATATTAATTGACATTTCACTATGACAGGATATGTTAAGCTTGACAACATCCAACTACACACATATGATTAAGATTTCGAAATATAAGGTAAAAAACTTACTTTGCAGCTAGCCAATGAGGAAAGACAAAATGGTGGTAGTAATGTCACTGAAAACATCAGAGGGTTTTTTATGGGGCAGTTACCCCTTAATGACAGGGTGGACAGAAAATGTCAGGGACACATGAAAAATGTTCATTATTATTATGAAAATAGAATATACATGATCAAAATTACTCGTTTTTATCAAATAACTCGTTGTGGACAATAAAACCATATCATTTTTTTTTTTAAATGTAGTATCATTTAACCACTTATTACACACACTGTAGTTAGCAGAGTAGTGTGTGGGACATGTCAAAATCACGTACATCCAATGAAAAAATACAGTATAAAATGAAGGAAACACATTTCAAGAGACTTGTCATTGTACTGATATGAGTGTAAATGTTTGGCCTTTTATAATAAGACCTCAGAGTTTCATTATTCTGCTACATTTTCATGATAACTGAGTGATTCTGATGGGGACACCAAAGTTACTTTATAGTGATATTGACCCTACTGGCAACTCAATATGAACAGAATAAACCCAATGCCCTGACCAATGTGTATGTTGACCCTCAATGTCATAATGCCAACTAGCTACAAAAGGCAAGTCTTGCCAAGGAAAGCAATGGGATTCATAATGATACTGCCTTAAGCTAATGTGTGTTAGCATTTTATCTGCCGATATGAATAGGTTAAGTGCACACTTAGACTTTTAACTGCAAATGTCACATTTTAATGTGAAATTTGAGGACATACCTTAGGCGTAACAATGTCATACAATAATGGAGATATAAAACAGTGGATCATTAGTTGAAATAAGAAGCTTGACTTTAACTGAAGCAATACGCTAATACTTGTTGATAAGGTTTCTGTTTGCATCGGGAAAAAAAGAGCAATATGACTTTTTTATCATTAATAATGTTGCAAGACAGAAATAAATGGTGCTGCTAGTAAGAGACTGTAAACATATTTGGAAATGACAGATTATTCTAAAAACATATGCATACGATGCAAATCATGGTTAAATCAGTGTTTCTGTTTCATATTTCAAAAGGTAAATGCTTGTATTTCATTTCAAATTCAATTATCTTCCACATCACAACTTGGGGGGTCTTGTCATTGAAGTATTTAACTTAACAAAAATCCTACTGTACTGTATACACCTCTACTCTGTGTGCTTCAGCTCAGCTCGATACAAAAGAGAGCTTCAAATGGTCCTAAACCTTTGCTTTCAGGCTACTGGTGTCAAACAATGGCAGAGCATGCTGTGGCTTTTCAAATCTTGTGTAAATGGCTTTGGAGTGAAACAAGGTGGTGTCTTGCAGCACCTTAAACAAGCCACATGACAATATCATGAATGGAGCAGAGCAGACATTTCTCTAATTGGCATGCTGTAGTATACGAAATAATTGGCTCATTTTAGTCCGTTGAGTGATGACTGGAAAATGTGCCCTTAAAGAGTATCCATTCTGTTCTGCGGGGACTAATCTGAAAAGCATTCATATTTATTGTCTGTGCTCAGATAGACATGGATTTCCTTGTCTCACGTGTCAAGAGTATGAAAGGAAGGGATGATTAATGATGCAAGTTTCTCTTTTAAGTGCCATTTTGGGGCGTCATTCACCACTGCTATAACCTCGAGCACCGCAGAGCTTTATTCAGTCCATGCTGCCTCTGTTAAAGATTCAAAATCACTTTCTAATCTGAAAAGGCAGGAAACAACATGGCCATGTTTTTGAAAGCAGGTGAAGTCGAGCAACATCGGTGAGTTCTGGTGTTTGAAAGAGATTACAACTATTAAGAACAATGGAAACTAAGTGCTTTTTTATTGCTATCAGAAGAATTCCCTGTTTTGCTATTAGTGAAGAGAATTTTAAATGTCTGTTTTGAAGGTATTTGAAAGATGTTTGATGTGAGATAGTGCTTGCTTTGCAGGATCAAATCACATTATAAATTATTTAAAATATGAATACTTTCTCTAACTCCTATCATGCATGGTTTCCTTACCCTACAGCACTTCCTCGCACAGTGAATGATGGAAAAATACACTACACTCTATCTGCTAATGCAAATACACCCAATTACTAATTGTTACACTTGTATCTCCACACATGCACATCTTCTACAAATTAATGTACATTCATTTGCAACAGTTTGCCTTAGCAATCATGTTTTGGGGGAAATGTCTTGGATTGAAATAGATTGAACATAGATTGAAATGCACTGTGAATAAATGAGTTCTCTTCTGCTGAGCGTGTTGTTGAAAGGTAGCTTGAACACAACACGGTGTGTTCATGGGTCACAGTTTCAAATGTGTCCAACTCCCAAATACAGAATAAGAGATTTTGTTCCATGGGTTGAACAGGTGCAAAAGAAATGGGCTGTGCGATGGAAACATTGTGAACAATCTATCTGTGAGTAGGACAGAATAACCAGAGAGCAGAGGGTTCAGAGCTCTTTTCTTTATCTGCTCTAACACTGGTTTGTTGGAGCGCCGATCCCAGCAGAGATATACTGTCTGGTCTCTGTGCCTGACATTAAGAGTCACTAAAGGGCTTTTGTGGTTTACCCTTCAACAGGCTAAGATAAATTGCTCTTCTCTGCCATACAATTATTGTTGTGGTTGAAACACAAGACAAAGGGAAGATTGATAAGGCAGTATATAGTGCTGTTAGCATACAGGCTTAATAAGCTGCCCTGTGTTAGAATGTATTTATTTGGTATTAACATGCTATTTATTTATTCTGAATTGCTTTGTTTTGTTTTTCTCTTGAAGCATGGGGATTCTTGGAAGGAACATGGTTGCAAGGAAATTACTAAATGTTCAACATGAAGCAAAAAGTAGACCTACTGTAATATCTTTCTCTGAAATGTACTGGAATAAGAGAATGAAGTAGCATAACATAGAGATACTACTTAGAACAAGAGTCTCCAAAGTGTACTTAAAGGTGGGGTAGGTAATTCACTTCAGAAACACTTTTTGTTATATTCCATGGAATGCTCTTAACATCCCGATAGCAATAAATACATTAAATGCTTTGACAATAAATACATTAAAAAAATGTCATCTGTGGAAGCCGTGGCGCTGTAAAAAGCACGACCAATCATCTGAGCCGGCCCGGCTAAAATAACTGGATGGCCTACCTGCCTGTCAGCCTTCCATCTGTGCACAAACTTATTTGTCATGTGCACGTTCGTGTGTGTTGGAGGAGGGGCTCTGTAAGGAAGTCTGAAGGAAGGGGCAGATTCTTTTCGGCTGCGTACTTTCAAATTCTAGCGCAGTGTTGCCAACTTGGCGATTTTCTCGTTAAATTTGGCGGCTTTCCAAACCCTCCGGCTACTTATTTGTGTCAAAAGCGACTAACGACTAATCTAACGATTTATAATGGTGTTATTAGGGACTTTTCTGGTGTTTGGAGACTCACGTATTGTTCTGCAGTTAACGAGCCTGCATGCGCCAACTGCCAAGCCGTCCTGGTTTTGAGCGGGATTTAAATGTTGAATGTAAATGTTTCTTCACTCTTTCACACTATAATAAATAACTGCCTTTGCTTTGCTTTGACTCACACAGCCTCAGTCACTCAATTACCTCGTCCACTGTGTGTGTGCCTCTCTGTGACAAGCTAAACATCATGGCACAGTCTAAATTGTATCAGAAAGGAGTGGGAATCAAACCCTGAGTATAAAGGATGGTTGAAGCCATTTATTGGAGATGACACACGGGCATACTGCCTTTATTGTAAGGGGGATTTATATGCCAAACTGTCATGTTAAAACCCCAAAACATACTCAAAAGGCAAAGACATTTCTGATCTACTGTCGTCTGGATTTAACTCCGGTGGTTTCACGTTTTGATCCTTGAAGGGTTGGGAACGTTTTTTGTACTCCCCTATGCAAATTAGGCGATGACGTCATTTAGCGACTTCTGGCGACTTCAAGGACAGCTAATAGCTACTTTCCTTACTATGGAGTTGGCAACACTGTTCTAGCGCACTCGAGCTGGTTTCTCCATTCTTACCTACCTACCTTTAAGTCAGGGGCGGATCTACCGGGGTGGCATGGGGTGGCAACTGCCACCCTAAACAATAGCCTTGCCACCCCAGCTGCCACCCCAGTTGGCATCTTTGTTTTGAAAGAAAAGTTGTGGCTCATCGGACATTTATGAGAGAAAGTCTCTAATGTCCGAGTGCAAGTGAATGCAGCACAAGATGCACGTCATGTAACCCCTCCCCCGGTCCTGGCGCGAGAGTGGAAATATGATTGGTGGCGAATTCACTTGAACCGGGGGACGGCGCAAAACGAGAAGCATTCGGACCCAAGCACTGAAGGAATGAGGTAGTTGCGGTCTACAATGACAGAGAAGAGACTGTCAGTTTGGCTGCACTCAGCATTGAATCAAAACGCACTACAGCTGTTGATCTTAATACGTTTGTGAGGCGTTTTGCTGAACAAAATAGTAATCGCCGCATTCAGCTGTAATAGACATGCCAACTTGATGCTCTGCTCACGGATGACTCGATGAGAATAACAAACTGTTAAGATGATGACCTTGTATGCGTGTATATATTTTTTTCTTTGAGGGGGTCTGCCCCCAAAAAACAGTTTTAAGTCCTGAGAAAGTAAAATAGGACGGTGTGTAAAACTACACTGCCCAGCCAACAGAAAGTAACCACTTTGATTTAACTAGGCCAGTAGGTAAGGACCTTCCACTGGATAATAACTGCAGCGATGTTTTAGCTGAATACACGTTTTTTTTTAACCCTAACTGATGCAGTTAGTCACTTCTTTAATGTTTGTTCTTTCTGATGTAAAGTCAAGGTTGTAACTGTATATCAATAATGATATAATTACTTGTTTTCAAATTTGAAGGAGGGCAAGCAAGCATCTTGATGAACATTCATCATTAACTCCTCCAAAAAATATAGTTTATTCAATAATAAATGAATATGTGAATCATAACAGTTCTTCACTATATCTGTAAAGCGTCTTTGAGCACCTGTAAAAACGCTAACAAATTAAATCTATTATTATTATTATTTATTAACAGTGATTGACAGCTGATAGGAATAATATGATTGTTAATAGTATCATATTCATTCAGACAAACATCGATGAGACATTTAATTAATGTACTTATTGCAGCAGTCTGCATAGATTTGGTTCCCCTGCTCGTCTAAGAGTGAGACAAACTCATTTAGTTATTGTTCAGTTAAAATTCATTAAATTACGTTTGCCACCTTATATGTAAGGCTTTACTGATGTGCCACAATAATATCACCTATGTGATTGAGTTAAAATATTAATATTGTGGCCAGTGCATGACATTAAGGATTTTGGGAGATGGCCCTATGGGCCATCTAAGCTAATTTACAGATGGCCCTGAGCCCAATAGAGATTGCCCTGAAAAATGCGCGCGGACAAAATGACGCACGAAGGGTTTGGGGGGCCTCCCCCTAGAACATTTAGATCGTTGCAGGTCTTAGATGCTGTCTGGTGCATTCTCTAGACTGAATTATAAGATGAACCACCACAATATTATATTGTACAATTTCAATTTTATTTTTAATTTCACTTGTTTGTTTGTTCTTGTTTGTGTTTGCTCGCTTGCATGCCCTGCATAGCTTTAAGAAATACTGTTGGTCAAGACACTTTCAAGACACTTTCCATCTGATGAAGGCAAATGCCTTCCCAGATGTAAAAAAAGTAGAAAACATTACATTCAGTTATAACTGCCAAAACAAACATTATTTACACTATTATGGCCCCTGTTAAAAATGTTTGTAATGTTATCTAAATTGGTCGAACGAATGCCTCCTCATCCGGAAGCTGACCGAGCAGACCCGAGCAGCAGTCGAGAGGAGCCGAGCGCATCCGCGAAGCACACAAAATGGCGACGTCAGAGTTCCCGTTAGCCGGCAAATCTAAATATCTTCGGTCAAAATAATTTCCCTTTAGCGCAATACCGCTTCAGTTGCACCACTTATGTGACAGACAAGAAGAGTATGTGACAGACAAGAATAGTCAATTCTAATGTCTAACACTTAATGTGGAGAAAGAGATGTCCTGTATGGGTTGATTGTGCGTTGATCTGTTGGTAATGCCTCGGGGTTCCGGTGGGCATGTAAACAAATGCATAATGCTGCGCTATACTTTGTGGCCTCATCCGGTTGCATAGCGACACTTATTGTTTAGGTGTCTTTTAATAAGCAGGTAGTCATATCATTAGCTAGAACTAGCTGGATCTGATCGATATGGACATAAACGCGAGTGAAGTCTAATCTGACGGGAGAGAGAGATCAGCTGCTGCTGACGAGTCGACACGCAGCTCTGCATGATCACATGCAGCGGTGAGCGGACAAAACACACACTTTAGGTTAGAATATCACACGTAGCTATTTTAATTACCTCTCAAACTACCTTAACTAGTTATAGATAAGTTTAGTTTTACTGTCGGGTCTCTCATTACTGGATCCGCAAGCTGCATGATACTGGCATAATAGATTGCCGATCGGGCAACCAGCAGGTGAGGCTTCATTGCCCGAGCTAAATACTAGATGGCCCCGGGCCATCGGGCAGTCCTTAATGTCGAGCCCTGGTGGCTTTCCAAGTTAACATTGATTGTAGGGGTGTAACGGTTCACAAACATTTCGGTTCGGTACGTAGGTCTACCTCGGTTTTTAGGTCACGGTTCGGTTCGTTACGTTACGTTTTCGGTACAGCAGAAAAAATTATCACAAAACATTAAAAAAAAAAAAAAAAATTATTATTAAACTGTGACTAATGTATTCAAATAAATACAAAATATAGTAAAATAAACATTAAGGTGCAGCATTTCGATGAACTGAAATAATCTGTATTTGAACTGTACTAGTACCTAAGCAGCCAGCTTGACATTAGGACTTGCTTGTCATTGTATTTTCATGTTGTTTAAAGAAAGATGAACTTGTCCACATTGCTTGCTGAAATGGCAGATCTGCTGGCACTAACAATGTCTCCTGCTGTGGAGAACACCCTCTCGCTAGGGACAGAGGTAGCAGATACAGCCAGGTAGAGCTTTGCTAACATGGCAACATAAGGATACTTGGCGTTTGTAATAGCTTTAGCTCGGTCTGAACTCTCTGCGAGTGGTGGAGGCTTAAATGCTAGTGGGAGTTGGGTTTGCACTTCAGTCTTTTTTCTTTTGGTACCGGTGATATTCACATTCGGGTGATGCCTTTTCAAATGAGTTTGATGTATTGCCAGCCGCGTAACCAATGTTAGTTGAACAATGCCGACAAGCAGCTTTGGTTCGGTCCACCTGTCTTTGTCCGTCATACGTAACTGCGAAACCAAAATGTTCCAAAACCGGAGACTTCAATGATGCTGGAGGATTTTCGAGCTCAACTTTATCTGCGTTCGCCATTTCGACAGTTCCTCAAATTACTCACTACATTTGAACGCATCCCTGTGACCAGCTCTCATAGTATGCCTCTCGTCCAATGAAATGACTTGGTCGCTCTATGATATATACCTGAGATTACTTCCAGAAAGTTGTTCATGTTCTAAATTTTTTACATTTAACGCTATATTCGTTCGGTACACACGTGTACCGAACCGAAGGGCCCGTACCGAATAATTTCAGTACGGGTACCGTTACACCCCTAATTGATTGATATGATTGCGATTTAAATCAGCATATACTTCTGTCAGGGGATGCCACCCCTCAAAATCTCCTGCCACCCTCTTGCCACCCCATGAATATTTGTCTAGATCCGCCCCTGCTTTAAGTACAGCCAGCGCCATATAGATATATCTATTATATGGCTCTGAGTACAGCACTTGAGAACATATCATTTTACATACAACTGCTGTCCAAAATATCTATCACCTCAGTGTGGACATTAATGTTTTCCAGAGAATAATTCTGTGTCTTTTGTGTTCCACTATGACCTTTATAACTGCTGTCCTTGTTGCTAATAATGAGAAAACTAATAGCTGAATTTATACAAATATATTTCACAGAAAAGCAGATTACTTTAATAATACCAAACACACTTTGTATTCACTGTCTTAGTATAGCAGAGTCTTGGTCTGACCCTAATAATGCTAACATCATTTGAATAATCACATACAGTATATTTCACCTTCTCCTACAGGATATGCTAATGATGTGAACGAACCCCAGGCAAATTACTGCTGTCAACGATATCATTAGTTTGTAGTTATTGTGTAATGGTGGTGTTGCTGCCGCTTTAAACTTTTCTAACACTCAAAAGCATCAACTGTGGTCGTAAAATCTTAACAAACATGGTCTGTGTTGCCAGGCAACAGACACATGTATCAATGGATTTAAGCATACCCAGTAACACTGTAATAAACGGGACTTGTTTGGCATGACATCAGCTTCCCGGCGCTGCATCCTTAATGTTTTCCTTAGCAGAGGAAACGTATTGCATGTTCTGTACCGTGCCCATATTTCTGTTTACACCTCAGGCAACACAACATTTGCTTTGTGTGGAACTGCAAATAACATATTCACTTGCTTAAGTTCTGCAATCTAGATATGGATGCATACGGTAACAAACACACAAACGCAAAGTGTATTAAGAAGAGGTAAACTCAGTGACCTATGAGGAAGAATGCTTGTGTCCTCTGGAGTTATGTGCAGCGCTTTCATTACATGCTCTTCTTCCTTTCTTCACTTGTCTCAGCAAATCTAATTTGACCAGTTGTTATTGTATCAGAGACTTGTGTAAAAGTCAGAGACAGGGTAAGGGCCTAATGAAAATGATTTGCACTGGCATTTCCCACTGCAGACATAATGTAACATTTGAATAACACGTTGATACATGTTTAAATAGTTCAGGTTCAATCAGCCTTTCAGGGAGTTGAGCCTAAAGTTATTTCTTCAGTATAAGTCATGTAACATAGTAGGTGACAATAAGCACTTTGCAGTGAACAGGGATGCAGAACGGCGCAGAGGGCACGGAGGTGAATGAATGAATCTAAAATCTTTGTATTGTATAAACAAAAATACTTGGTGTTTATGTTTTTTCACTACATGTTGATTTAAGAAAACCACATTGCTTTCAGGACCTGTCACTTTCAGCAGTCTACACACAAAATGTTGGTTCAGTGTTAGTGTGTGACAGCCGAAGCTGCTCTGTGTTGACCAAGCAATGTGGACTAGAACATCAAAGCAATGGAAATGAAGCTTTTCCATAAACATTGGTTGCTGTGAGCTACGCCAAACGAGGAAGGTTGGAGAGGTGCAAACTCCTGCACATAGCCTACTACGTGAGAAAACAAGTTCAACTGTGAAAACAACAGAGAATCAGGTTTTTGCACGTTAAACCCGAGGGACCCTTCATCAAATGTGAGTTTTCTCAGCCTTATCACTATAGTGTTATCTATTAGCCATTAAAGGGGCCCAATTATGCTAATTTTCTCTGTCTGAAATCTGAGCCAGGTCTGCTCTGATTGGTGAACTAGCCGTCTCTGTTGGGATTGGTCAACAGCTTAGCCTGTGGGGGGGGGGGGGGGGGGGGGGAGAGAGATACTCCCACACACAGGGATTTTGCATTTGCAGATCAAAAACCGAAAAAAAACACACTACAGGAAAGGGAAAACCCCAAAAAGTACAATAGGGCCTCTTTGCCAGCACTACTTGTTATGTATCAAGTTATTGTACAGGATTATGAATATTGCAGAGTAATCCTCCAGAAGTCAGAGAGCCTGTAGTTCTGACACTTCCCCGCAGCAGATGGACCGTGAGTCCACAGAGAGCAGCATGCAGGCCTCATGATGCAGCAGAACGTGCAGCGGAGTGAAGACGAGCAGAGAAAGTGAAGAGCGAGGGTTCAGCACGTGTTCTGAGACTCTGTTCCAGATGTGCGGTCTTGCTCTTTCGGCATTTTACCTAAAGCCTCTGAGCTAGAACAACAAGGCGTTTCAATTGTTCTCACAGAGGACTGCAGTTCATCACCACAGCTCAGCACATCATGGAATCCCGGCTCACGAGGCGACTATTCATGCATTTAAAACTGCTTTTACTTTTGAGGTTTTCTTTCTTGAATACTATATAGTTCTGGATTGTATTCTTTTACAAGACTATCGTTGTGACCTTTTGCTTTCCCTTATGTGCAATATATATAAATATGCCGTTAAAAGCTGTGCAATTTATAAATGGCTGCTTTATCTCAGAACTGTTACAGGATGTCTATTGTGTGTATTTTATAAATTGTGTATTTCTTCTTTTGGAATTGCCTTGTGTTGAAAAGTGCTATATAAATAAACTTGCCTTTTTTTAAATTACATTTTTGTATCTTTAATCTTTTTGAATGCATGTTTCTTGGGTTATATTAAGCTGGTTTTGGCTCTTTTTTCTTCCCTCTGTGGGACAAATAAAGGTATTCTGATTCTTATTCTAATATTGTGCCAACTTTTGCACGTTGACCTGACAGTTCTGCAATTTGAATAAAATCCTGAGAATGAGCATGCTAAATGTTACAGTGCGTCTGCAGAAGAAGGCGAATAGATGAAAGGAAATCATGTGCGATGAATTGAGATTACAGCGAATTAGTTGAAATGAGATTAAGTTAGATGAGAGGAGATTACGTGGTATAAAATGAGATGAGATTAGACTGAATGACATAAAGGGAGATGAGAGTAACCAAGTGTGTCCCTGTGAGAGGTCTCTGTGCAATGGTAATAGACCAAAGGTTACATGTACTGTATAACCTTATTATTTCCTTACAGTTGCCCACATTCTCCTCAGCTGTCAGATCTGAGTAATTGTATTTTTAGAGTAATACATATTAATATTATTACAGTAGATGTACCAGGGTTAAAGGAGCAAAGCATGGCCCCCGGCTGATGATCCTGCAGCTGACCTCACCGTGCTGTGGGGGGTGCAACGTGCAGACATATCCATCAGTCTGTTCAGAACAAAAGGCAGTATGTTTGGAAAAGTAAAAATAATAATGTTTCTTGCTGCAAGGAATTTGATTTAAATGGTATAACATTAAGAAAGATTTTAAAGATTACATCAAACAGAAGAGATGTGAGGCTGGTCAGAGACTGTTTTAGCGCTTTTAAACTCATTGTTTTCTTTCAATGTGGTTTTGTTTTAATCTGAATCAATTTGGGTACCACTTTACAATAAGATCCCCTTATAAAGGATTCATAAAGGGTTTATAATTAGGTTATTACTTAGGTTGTAAACACTTTATTCATCATTAAGAACCTTTTATAAACCAGTTCTAACAGTTTTCATACGTCAACACAGGCTCACTATTTGGCAAGACGACCAAGCCTTATATTGGCTACTTAGCTTACTTCGTCTTCTTCATCAGCCAACATCCTTGGCATCTGTTGTTCACCGAGTTGATTCTCCCCCCAAATGGGAATGTGTTGTACACTTAACAATAAGGCTAACTTTTGGCAGTTATACATGGCAAGCCATTTGAGTATTTATTCCATATCCTTGATATGTTGCAAATGTATTATCTTTTCAATTTACACACGGCATCTATTGCACGTCTGTCCGTCCTGGGAGAGGGATCCCTCCTCTGTTGCTCTCCCTGAGGTTTCTCCCATGTTCCCTTTAAACTGCGGGTTTTCTTCGGAAGTTTTTCCTTGTACGATGTGAGGCTCTAAGGACAGAGGGTGTCGTATTGTCATACTGATATTTTGTACAAACTGTAAAGTCCACTGAGACAAATGTAACATTTGTGATATTGGGCTATATAAATAAACATTGATTGATTGATTGATATCAGACGGCAGCTGCCTACACTAGTTGGCTCTTTGATTTCACTTGTTAGATATATGGTCAAACTAGTTTAGCACTCTGCTTTACTAGTTAAATAAAACATTGCACTAGTCACTCTTTTTCAGCAACTAGTGGCACTTTTGTCCGGCTAGTTAGCACATAAGCCTTACTAGTGACGCCAGGAGCAGCACTTGTAGCACCAACGTCCCAACTTGTAAGCTTTTTGATGAACTAGTGACCCTCTGACCGTACTAGTGACGCTAAAAGTCTTACCAGTTAACTAGTGCGCTGCAAAAGCTCTGACATGTTAACTAGTTACAAAAAAGAAGCAGAACTAGTTAACTAGTGGCATACATTTGTCTGCACTAGTTAACTAGACCATAAGAGCTAACTGTAGGCAGCTGCCGTCTGATATCAAGGATATGGAATAAATACTCAAATGGCTTGCCATAGTCATAAAGAGATACCAAGAAACATCAAGATGGAAGGGGCGGGAATCAACTCAGTGAACAACAGATACCAAGGATGCTGGCTGAAGAAGAAGACGAAGTAAGCTAGGTAGCCAAAATAAGGCTTAGCAGTACAGATACATGTGGGCTCACTATTTGGCAAGCAACCGGTCACAGTTGCCCTGTTTATCTCATGTCTTATAAAAGCTTATTAATGATTTATAAAGTGTTCACAACCTAATTAATAAATTACAAACTATTCGTAAACCCTTTATAAGGGTAGTCTTATTGTAAAGTGGTACCAAATAAATAATTTGCAACTAGTTGGCATGTAGCAGCTGAAGATCAATATATATTTTTCGGAGTTGTTTGAGAGTTTTAGTTTTATTGGAGCATTTATGATAAACGATCACTGTCATCGCTAACCTCTTTGACAAACACAATGTGTTTCCTGTGATTGCTTATAGGAGGAGGAGGAATAGAGATTAGCTTGCATTAAACAGCTAAAGAGGCCGATTCCCATCAGGAGTTGTTGGAGACTTTTTAGATGAGCATCACTGTCAGCACCAACCTCTTTAAAAAAATACATTGCGTTTCCTGCAATTGCTCATAATAAAAGCCATTATTTGTTGCTGGAGAATGATTTTAATGTTAACGGCTGTGGGAGATGTCTGGCTTGCATTAGCAGTAACTTGATACAGCTTTGACATGTTTTAAGGAGCGTTAAAATAAGCAGTGACGCTGAAAACAATTAAAAGGTATTAACGATTGATTACAAGCAGAACGCATGCAATACAAACGCAAGCCATAAATAGTATTGGAAATGCCGTTTCATGTCATTAAAATCTCAAGGATTAAACTCTTAGATTTAATCAAACATGAAAGGAAAATGATTGAAGTAGCTTTTTTTTTGTTTCCTTATTACAAAATGTGTGTTTTATTGACATGCGAGTCAGCCTCACATTCTGTCAACAGTATGAATTAGCATGTTGTCCGTCTTTGTAAATCGAAAGCCTCTGCAGAGCTCAGTCTTTATTAAACTAACCCGATCACAACAAACCATTGTTCCAAAGGATCAAATGAGTGTTGTTTCATAACAGTGACAAGTCATTGCCTTCTCTTTGTTTTCTCCCTGCCCTACTTTTGTCAAATGTTACTGAGGAGACTAGAGGTAGCTCTTATTCACTTATATAAAGAAGGAAAAACAAATCACTTTGAACTCTGCAGGAAAGCGAACAGATGCTAATGAACAAGATGTTCTAGTACAGGCCTCTGGCAACAGGGTTAAAACATTTAACAGCGAGGTAAGCAAGAGAACACATCCACACGAGTGAGGGTAAAAACTGGAAATACCCGTGATGATTCTTACTCGGCCTGGTTCGAATCACCAAGAGAAACATTTCCTTATTAACTGTTTTCATGAACAGTGGAGGCATTTTAATATTTGTATGATCTAATGCAAATCTTATTTTTTAAAGATATGTTTCCAGTGAATATAGCATAGTATTCCTGCAAGCAATTATGCTTTTGAGGTAAATCAGTGAATAGTTTATCTCCATCCGTGAAAGAAATACTGATTTGTGCAATTATTATTTCAATTGTGTACGTATAAAAGATTGTCAGTGGGTGAAAAGAACAGTTTTTTTGTATTTACTTTGAATTTGGGACGTCTTAAAGAGGGCCTATTATACCTTTGGGGTTTTCTCTTTCCTGTAGTGCGTTATATAGGTTTTAGTGCATGTAAATGGTCTGCAAAGTCTAAAATCCCTGTGATCCCTCCAGAGGGAGTATCTCTCTCACACACTGAAGCGCCTCCATTGGACTCATTTGTTTACATCCATAACATACTGACATCAATATGTAACACTCACACTATTGGCTCCATCACATTGTAGGCTAAGGGGCGGGGCATCTCTAAGCAGTTGATCAATCACAACAGCGCCGGCCAGCTAACCAATCAGAGCAGACTGGGCTCTGGTTTCAGACAGAGGGTGAAAGGAGGTGCAGTATGTAAACACGAGTAGAGGCACAACATACTTATTTAATAGCAAAATATGTCCTTTTTAATATCAAATTAGAATCTACAAGTATTATTTCCATTAGTTTGAGTCAGTTGTATACTTTATGAAGGTTTTTGCAAACTAGTTCCTTCTCATTGAAGTGACATTTCCTTTAGTCACAGTTTCTTATTTACCTTGTTTTCCTGACATGGCGTGCCAACATTTCTGTCCATTTGTATTGTGAATTAACCAACCCTGCCTCCATCCCCAGTCCCGAGAGGAAAGCCAGGTGTAATCGTCGGTGATGTGACCGGCCTGGTTTACATCCATCAGACTGTGATGGATGCAACTGTGGAAGATGAGGCATAAAATTACATATACGGAGACATGCAGCTCTAGTTCTGCTACTAAAGGTTGGAAAATGTCATGAATTGCATCTTGGTGTAGCAATAACAAGCAGTAGCACAAACAGAATCATGAATAATGTATTTACATGTGCACGACACGTAGACACACACACGCCTGCGCGCACACACCAAACAAATCACGTGAAATAAATGCTTGATTATAATGTATGAAATGTTTCTGATCAGTCAGCTGAAAAACTAATTCCATTTTCTCATTAGAAGTCTCTGCCCCTAGGCTCATTCTCATGTCAGTGTTTATTACTCTGAAAACAGAAAATTAAAATCATCACCTTGGTCAGAATCAGAGAGAGGGAAAGATAAGACTAGAGAAAGACGAGAAGAGAGAGAGAGGGATAGAGAAGAAGAGAGAGAGAGAGAGAGAGAGAAAGACAAGAGAGAGGGGGAAAGATAAGACGAGAGAGAGAGAGGGAGAGAGAAGAAGAGAGAGAGAGAGAGAGAAAGACGAGAAGAGAGAAGAGAGAGAGAGAGGGAAAGACAAGAAGAGAGAGAGGGAAAGATAAGACGAGAGCGAGAGAGGGAGAGAGAGAGAGAG
Source organism: Gymnodraco acuticeps (assembly GCF_902827175.1). Classification (NCBI taxonomy): domain Eukaryota; kingdom Metazoa; phylum Chordata; class Actinopteri; order Perciformes; family Bathydraconidae; genus Gymnodraco; species Gymnodraco acuticeps. The sequence goes on from NW_022990270.1 coordinate 772,735, forward strand.
AGAGAGAGAAGGAAAGATAAGACGAGAGCGAGAGAGGGAGAGAGAGAGAGAGAAAGACGAGAAGAGAGAGAGAGAGAGAGAGAGAGAGAGAGAGAGAGAGAGAGAGGGAAATATTAGAGGTTTGACAACAATTGAAGAACTCCATCTCGTGGAAATATAGCCACCATGACCTTTCTTTCTCCGGAGATGTGTTGCTATGCAGTCCTCCATCATGTTTCTAATTTGGCAGGTAGGTACCTAGGTTAGTGAATAGTTTCCATTGAGTTAGTGTGTAGATTCTGGAGATGATGAATGGGCTTCTGTGATGAAATGATAACAGAGTGCGACCACATTTATGACCAGCTTAGAATATTTCCATTTGTGTTCTCCAAGAGATTCAAAATGCAATTACATGTATTTGTAACTCATCATAACAAATAGTTTAGCTTCAGCCATTATAAACAAACCGAACCCCCTCTGTGGTGCTGGTGTATATCGTCAGGGGAACGGGAACATTGCAGAAAAACACCTCAGCTGTTTATGAATCCCAAAGCAATACCGACAAATATCAAACTACAGATGATGCGAAGCAGGAAGGGAAAATAAACATCAAACATGTTTAATAAGAAAAAAACAGTTCATGCTATCACTGATTCGATTTGATTGGTTTGTTATTGGAGATGAAATTAAGTCTGCTCTAATTAGTGTTTTATATGCATGTGTAATGTGGGCATCTCTATACGTAAACCTGGTCATTAACTAAGAAGTTGGTGGAGCCCAAAACAGAGCAAAACATGAACATGAATAAATAGATTTCAGTGTTTTACTATTTTGAAAACATGGGGTGAACTGGGTTTATTGCTTTTATTATTATAGTGTATGTTGACAAATAACTCAGGGTACTCTATTATAATATATAGAGAATATAGTTATAGAAATACTTTAGCCGACTGTGTTTCTGTATATTGGGTAGAATGAAACGACACTGTTGTTTTATGATGATATTGCTGTTAGTGCTAGCAGTAGGCTGCAACACTGACATTTAAACATCGATGAATCAAATGAACCGGTCCTGAATCCATTCAGTTGTGTCTGAAATAAAGTAGGTTGAATGAATGAGGCTCTTCTGAGGGACGTGTCTGCGCTCTCTTCTCATCAATGTACTGCTACTGATGCACAGTCATTATAGCTCAGTTTCCAATGGCAAACTCAGCTTAGTCAGACACATTGCTATCTATTAAAATGCCTCTATAAACATCACACTTGAGTCGCTCATTTACAACAAATCAGCTGGAAAATGTTGATTTATTTGTAAGTCTGATGTTAGCATTAGCATGACATACTGATTTTTAAAAGGTCCCATGTCATGCTTTTCCGGTTATTACCCGTCCCCTTGTGAGTTATGTAGCTTCTGCATGTAAACGGTCTGCAGAGTCACAAAGCCTCAAAGTACACCCTGTAGCGAGTACAACTCTAACACAGAAAAGACCTGTCTTTGCTGCCCCAGAACGATTTCTCTTTTTCCATTGTTTACCTCTTGGATATAGTGACGTATTTCGGGTATAGTGACGTAACATTACATCCGCGGATCCGTTATGTTTGGACCAATCCGCGGACTTCCTCTCACACACACACACACACACACACACACTCGGAGGGACGTTGCGAGGCTCGCTGCTGCGAGGAACGGGACACTAAGCTGGCTCACTGGTGTGGGGTCGGCGAGACACCGCGGAACTCAGCCTGGGCACACACACAAACTCCCAGCCAGGCTGCGGGTGTGTGTGTTTCGGGCTGGGTTTTCGCTGACGGCCACCGGGCTCACAGGGGGGGGGGGGGGGGGGGGGGGTGCAGGAGCTCCAACAAGCCGTTTAGGACAGAGTGAATACACATACTATACAGAGATGCTGTGTGAGAAACCAATGTGAGTTTGGAAAATTGCACAATATAAATCTATTCTAGTAGACCTCAACAATGGAATTATGATCAGTAGAAATGGCCAGGACATGGGACCTTTAATGTATGACATAATGTAGTGTTTTTTTTACGATGACGATGACTAGCGAGGTTAAATGACTGTTTCTCCTATCAAAGTTCAGGGCCTTAGAGGAGAGCGTTAATAAATGATAATGATTGATTTTATTGTATTTTGACTTGAACATGTCATCTAGCATCGGTCATATAGCCTAAAATGTATTTAATTTGTACTGCCTGAACATCCCACAATAAATATGTTTTTTAGACAGCTCTGCAAAGATGTACTGGCCTCTTGCCTCTTTACATCACGTCTGTGCAGTATTACTTACTGGAGCAAAGCACAGGTTCTCCTCACATCAGGCTAACATCTGGTCTTAGCTGCTCTGCTGTAATTGTTTTGGGGATTCTTCATAGTTTGAATTTGTTCTCATCTCATCAGCAATACTGTACAACTAATGTTGGGTGAAGTGTAAATCATAGATATTTAAGCAAGTGCAGGATCACAGCCTTTCTGCCAACTTTGATGATTATAACTCAAACGATATCTGATTTGTATTAAATAAAGTTTGTAATTCAATATGTTCAGATTTTACTCATGAACCACGGGTTGTTTTACAAATTCCTGAGACATGAGCATGCAGTAAAAGCAGAAGGACTGAATGCGATTTGATTTGTGGACCGTCCTTGGTTTTGAGGTGCAGTCAGCCAAACCTGGCTATAAACAGACTTCATTCCACATCACAGAAACATGTGTCCTGACCTTTCCTCTGAGACCTTTCATTTATTTTCTAATACAGTTCCCCTTGTGAGTTACTCTGTTCTCATAGTCATAGAAAAGGTCAAAGCAAGCACTCATGTCTGATGTCTGCCTGCTGAATTAGCTGCGTCAACTTTAATTTGTCCAGAATCAAACCGCCCCACTCTGACGGCTCTCATTTGATTGAAGCATGTTCAGTATTCATGTGGTTTTATGCGTAGTGATTGTGCTGCATATATGAATAAAACAAAAATATCTTAACTACTATTTACAGGGGTCTTTCTTAAAAGAGGCCCTATTATGCTTTTTGTGGCTTTCCCTTTCCTGTAGTGCGTTATATAGTTTTGTGTGCATGTAAATGGGCTGCAAAGGCTATAACCCGAAAGTTCCCTCTCTCCCACACACTCCTTCCTGCCTGAAACGTCTATGTACTCCTTTGTTTACTTCTGTTAAGAAATTGACACCATATGGACACAAAGGAAATGTTCAAATTCGGCTCTGATCGTAACAACATCGGGCCATTCGTGAGGGCATCTTAAGCCATCGTATGACCGCCGGTGGAGTTTCTCAGGCTCCGGCAGCAACTTCGTGAGCGGTGGCAAAATCTTTGGCATGCCAACCAATTGCCGAAAGACCTTGCGAAGGTTCATTTTTGTGTTGAATTCATGTGTCCATTTTGCCCTTCGAAAGGCCATCCTGAGGGCATCTTGTCAAATCGTGTCATCTTCGTCTTGACTTCGTGTGATCATCGGTGCCATCGGGCATTTTTTGGCTCACGAAGACAATACGAAGGAAACGAGAAGCTGCCCGATTGTCTTGGGAAGGCAACACGACTACGTGAAGCCCTCGCAATGCCGTCGTGTAGCCATCGTATTATAGTACGATGACATCGAGATGGGACCACGCAGATCGCTTCTCTGGTTGTTTTAGTGCACAACAAAATTATGTAAATAACCCAATTTGTGTTCTGTGAAACTGAAAAGGATATTACATTGTTTTTGTTACTTTCGTTGTTGTGTCTTAAAATGTAATTTACGTTAACTTCCTCATTTATTTAGATGCTTTTATTTTGAAGGCGAGTTTACGCTGTTGACAGGAAGTTGTTGTTGCTATGGAAACAACATGACAAAGTGTGTGGTTCGGGTGCCATCGTGTGGCCTTCTGTAGGCATCGTACTTGCTTCGGCTGTTGCTTGGCTGTTGACCAATTTCGGGGCCATCTTTGTGCGAAATTCACAGTTCCTTATTCGTGTGTCCATCTGATGTCAATTTCGGGACAGTGTGACGTGGGCTTTACAAAGTGACATCACTATGTAACACTTGCGCTTCTATTGGCTAGGGCTCCAACACATTGTACGTGATAGGCGGGACATCTCTAATGGCGCATATCCACTACAGCGCGGAGCTCGCTTTAAGCGTGCCGAGCCGTGCGGGGCCGAGCCGTGCGGGGCCCGTTTTTGGTTGCGTTTCCACTTAGCGTAGTACCGGCTAGCAGGTACTATTTCACAGTTTTTCTGGCCCCATAAAATCGAGGTTCTTTCCGGGCCAACAACCAGGCTAAGTATGCTAAACTAGAGAGAATCGCTGGCAAGGGGGCTACAACTACAACAAAATTAACATATTTGACCGTGATTTAATTGTAATACACGTTTCAAAAGTATGCCGAAGTAACAACATACTGATACCGGTTAGTAAAAACCATGAATTAATGCTTTGACAAGTCTGCAGACAGACGGCAGGCGAACAACCTTTTAAAAATGCATGTTTTCTGAATGGAGATCGGCTAAGCTAACGCAGTATGCTCCGACCGTCCACACTCACAACAACGGCCTATACAGACATAAATAAACCAGCGACTGTATTCGCAATGACACAGACAGTCTGTGGTTTGTACTTATTTAACTTTTGTCTAGTTTCTGAACAGATGTGAGGAGCTGTGAGCTCTGAGCGCTAACAGCTAACGGCTGATGTTGGTTTTCTGGGGTTCTCATTGAAGATGACGTCACGGCTCCGCCTACACTGTGTTACTATAGATACTACCCCAGTTCCTAAACTGTAATGGAAATGCGCCATAAAGTGAGCCAGTCCTAACAAGGCCTAGCCATACCGAGCGAGGCCGAGTAGTGGAAATGCGCCATAAGCGGTGGACCAATCACAACAGACCAAGCCGGCCAGCTAACCAATCAGAGCAGACTGGGCTCTGGTTTCAGACAGAGGGTGAAAAGAGGTGCTGCAGCACAGGCAGTATGAGAACAATAAAGAGCTTCTGAACATTAAAGCATGAAGACATGTCCCAGTAGAGGCACTACATACTGATATGAACCTGAACATGAGCCGAATATGGCCCTTTTAAGCTGTGAATGAATGAATACGAAAAATAATAAAACATCTGTATCCATTGAATGATTGGCCATATAAAAAGGTAATTCTGTTTCACTCAAAAACAATGACTGCAGAGAGGTACACGCACCTCATTCATCCAACACATAGACGACGTGTCCTTTATTAACCAAAACAGAATGAGGGGATGTGATTTTCTATTAATCAACAGTGGCAGAGCAAGCTCATTTGTTTTGTTCTGGACTGTGAATTTAGGACATTGTGCAGAAATGACCTCTTTCTGAATGAGAACAGAGAGGAGGTGGGGGGGAGGGGGGGGGGCTGTCAGGCCAATGTTGATCGATGATGCTGCCTCAGATTATGAACACAGAATTAGCACATTAGGACTTGATGATAAATAGACTAGCCATCAGCCAAGCCCCCACATCACCCAAAAGAGCAGCGAGACAATTTGACTGCACCCAGCGCTTGAGCTAATTTCAGCGGCGTGTGTTTGCGGCGAGTTAGGAAACACTGGAGCATAAAGGTAAGGATTGATCTAACAGTGGATAATATGAGTCTTAAAGGCTGTGGGCAGTAACAACACAATTATCAGTTTCTTTCTTTATAAAAGGGGGGCAAAGCATATTAATACAAATGTTACCGAGTTCAACTTTAGCCTTCTTGACCTTTAAGGGAAAGGACACACACTTGTATACAACCTTCGTGTCTGACAAAGAGGAATGATTTACAGACAGTGGGTGTTTCACAATGTCGAGGAAGGATCCTCCAGAGCCACTATTTCAAGGATGCTACGTCATCGAGTCCCGCCGAAGGACTGTTCCAATGTCCAGGATCCTTGGAATTCTACAGAGGCCGGCGTCGTTCGTTGCGGGACATTTAGAGGCTGCACATGTGTATCCTCCGTGGTCTTAAAATCCCCACAATGCTTTGCGCACGGACCAATTTCCAAATCTTTGGCGGAAATCGTGCTCCATTTAAGGTGGGGCCTTGCATATGACGCTCACCTGTTAGCCTGTTCCACCATTCTTCGTTTTCCGAGGCTAGGAAGGATTCTTGCCTTGCTTCTGAAGGACCTGACTCGGAAGACATGTCCTACTAAGGAAGTGTCCTCGACATTGAGAAACACCCAGTTAATTGACAGAAGTCTCTGGTCCAGATATATATTTTGAAAAAAGCTTTTTTTGCAGATTGTCTCCAGGTTTTGAAATTAGGGGAGCAGTATCCTAAGTTAAGATGTTGTACAAATATTCAAATGTTTCGTAACACTTTTATTTATTTTCAAACAGATTTTTTCCTGTGTATGCGTTTTAAACCATTGGTGTTTCAACCCTATGTTCTATGAGACAGTTTGACACTTTAATTATGAGCGTAAGGTAGGGTTAGAGTAAGTAAATGTGCAGTGAGGCGCTTCATCCATTACAATGTCTCTTCATTGTGTTTAAAATATGTATCCCTGCACGATTGCAGATACAGACTAGGCTACACTAATATCAAAAGTATTATAGTGTTGTTAATCGAGTAGCATGGTTTAATAATGTCTGAGAGACGTAATATTTTCAAAAGTTAACAGGTTTTGTCTAATCGTTTGCTTCAATGTTTATTACCATGTGGAGAACAACTTGGTAGAAGGGAGTCATTGGCCAACACTTGAAAAAGTCAGTTGTCAGTTGTAACACACCCTGTGTATATATGTATATATATATATATATATATATATCATATTGTGACTATGTGTGCTGTCATTTACCTGCTCACTGCCTTATTGCACTGTTTACGAGGGGGACAGAAGAGTTACTTTACCTGACATGTTGATTTACAGCAGTCTTTCCAGCTTGCTGTTTGTGTAGCTCAAAGTCACAGCTCAGCTCACAGGTGTTCCCTTTATTTGCCAGATTAGACTCTGTGGGCGTGTCCTGAATTGCTTTGATTGACATCTCCCTTGCTCGTTTGTTAGTTGTGTTGCACCTGTTGGGGCGGGGCAGCTTCCACCTTAATCTCTCTTGTTTGTACACAGAGTTCTGTAACCTGAAGGTAAAGTCAGCGCTACTTCACCCAACTGCAACCTGAGCACGTGTCTAATCAGCCAGAATAACTGAAAACACCTGGGAGTCTGAGATCTTATCTTAAAGTAAATAACAGTGTTAGAGATTTGCAGATACAGTTTAGCCTGTGGAGACATGAACAATTCAACATTTATGAAGAGCAGTTTTAGAGCTTCACAGTCATGTGTATTTCTGGAATAAAACTTGGCCGAGACACACAATGCCTTAAAGCGAAAACTAGAAGGTTTTATAAGAGGAGATAATAATGCTTCAGTATGCAACAATATAATAATTGGCTGCACACCCACACCAGACACTGCTGGCACACACTAGGCTTTTTAAATAGCTGACTGACGTGAGCCATTTGTGCCTTGTTTCTTTAATCAGTGATAAACTGCGGATATGAATTGATTAACGGATTCATAACTCTGAATACAAACAAATATGTCTTCCTAATATCATCTGTAATTCATCTCACACAGATGGTGTGTAAATGAAACATCTGTTTGTACCTCGTTCGGGGGATTTATCATGTGGGTGTACTGATGGCTTTTGTCTAACTTTGCTTCCGTTTGTGTTTTCATATTAAACAAGACAGATAAGTACAGTACCGATAAACAATAGAGCCTTACAAATACAATTATTATTAATGTGTTATCTGTTAATGCTACAACAATTAAGACAAAGGGACGATTTAAAAACAAAAGTTGTTGCCAAATGGAGAACTGGATAAATTAAGTAAACTAAATAGAAGCCCATTTTTGATATATACATGCAATATAATCAATAAGTCCAGTGATTGCCTCGGGCTTCATAAGTAGCGCATATATCGGGTTGATGTAAATACTGTAAAAGAGCACAAACATCAAACCAATAAAAACAATATCGAAAACATGATGTTAATCATTTCATAAAGAGAAACGTTTCCTTTGGCTCACGACACATCTCCAATGTTCTGAATCAGGAATTTTGAAACTGAAAAATAGTTGCAACAATATTCCGCCAATATCGGGTTTATGGGTTTTCTATGCACAAGAAAACCCATAAACACCCAGAGAATATTTTACTTCCACACAGAAATGCATGCAACATCTCAGTGCTACAGATGACACATTATATGTTATAAAATTAACTTTATGGGGGGGGCTGTGACGGCCCCAGAGCCTGTGGCCTGTGAGTGTGCAGGTGTGTTGCAGGTCCTGGGATGGGGGTGGAGCTGAGGAGGCCAATCAGCATGACTGGGGACACCTGGCCGGAGCCGAGGTGCTACTTAAGCCCAGCTGCCCGGAGTCACATGGCGTTCGTGACTCTCTCCAAGCCCGCTGCAGGAAGACTCTCGCCGGGATCCTTTCCCCCTCGCCCATCCTCTCATATTCCCAGTCAGTGGCGGCGCTAGGGGGTGACTACTTGGTAGTGATGGCGAGATGAAGCCTTATGAAGCTTTGAAGCTTTCCAGCCAATTGGTTCGCAAAAGGGTTCATCTCATGAGGCTTCATCATGGGCTTCATTTGAACACAAACCCCCTGTTGGTCAAAGTGTGGAAAACAGGCAGATTGGACATCTCAACAGTGTGCTCTCTCATACCGAGTTCCCATTGAGTAAAGCCTTAGAATAACTCTAAACAACGAACATTAAATCATATTTTCATGTTAACAATATTGTATTTATTCCTAGTTGAATGATTGTGATTGAAAAGCCTAAGGAGGCTGCTAAACATTGCAAAGAGGGATTTGTATTCCTTAATAATATTCGTAAACTTAACCATGTTGTAGCCTGAACCATATCAAAGAATACATTTATTAACTACATTATCTCATTTAGCTGTAGCTTTTATAAACAACAAAAAATAAGTATTGTTCAGTCGTTGAACCAGGGACCTTGCAGTCATGAGTCAACTGCTTTCCAGCTGAGCCACAGCACACACACTGAATCTCCTTGAAAACACTGTAAGCTATGTATTCCTGTATTTATTGATGTTTTTATTCCTACATTTATTTATGCTTGTATCTATTTATACTTATGACATGTTCCGACCTCTATATGAGTGAGGGTCTGAGCTCTCTTGATTCCATCGTGTCACCGGGCCCGGGTACAGGAGGGGTAATATGGTTCTTATTATACATCCATGGGGAATATGAGCGCTGTGGTTCAACGGTTCAACCGATCTGAATCGCTTCGTGAAGCAGTCACGTGGTATCGACAGTTAGCGAGGCTTCGTTTGTCATCGATGACGTCACTGGCCTAAAACGATACAAGCCTCGGTACATGCTTCACAAAAAGCTTCGGGGATTACTCGACACACGCTCCGAAGCCTCGGCGCAATACGTAACATCACTACTACTTGGGCTCAAGCCCCGGATGTTTTCTGAAAAGCCCCGGATGTTTCACTTAAAAAAAAAATGTACATTTTTTTTTTTTTTTTTAAAACGTCTCCGGAGTAATGTGCAGTACCGGAGTCCACCAGAGAGGCAGCCACTGTGGGACATTAGCCTGCGTACTGCGTAGCCTGCCCTGAAGAAGAAGTGATCCTTCCTAGTGCCTGACGAGTTTTAAGCTAATAGCCTATACAGTTATGGATATTAGAAAGTTATTGTCATCGAAGCAGGCCACAAGCTGCAGCAGCAGCAGTATCAGCAGCTGACAACAATGTCATCACCAGCAGTCAAGAAATGGATGATGTTTCAGGTTTGTTAATCTAATGGTGATATCTGCACTCTGGCTGACTGAGTAAGAAGTGAAAAAGAGTGATGTAACGTTAATGTTATAGCTAGTAAACATGGAGTAACCACACTAAGTATACCCTTATATGTTAGTATGTATACAGAACATGACTAAACATTATCCTAAGATGTAACTTTAACCCTTCATACCTCAGTCTACTTTTAAGACACTAAAATAACGTATTCCAATTTGTATTTTGTTTTCGCGCGTGGAATTATACCGGCTCTCGTTTCAGTACACATAACAGCGGAACCATAGCAACGGAACTGACAGGCAACCCTCTGAATCAGACTCCGATTGGCTGTGACTGCATCCACTCAGAGTGTCCGATTCAGAAACGTGACTCTTACACTCTTTACGTCACAAACAAAGATGGTGGATGAGAATAGATCTATAAAACGATAAGCAATGCGCCAGAATCAAGGTGAGACTATCCGCATCCTTTAAAACTCTACGCACTTTCGTTTTACCTTAATAAGTAAACGACTATTTGAGTGAGTTAAGGCATTAGTTTGCTTCATTAAAGGGTGTTAATGAGTGTTCTCCAGTGCCTTTTGTCCGCTTTAAGGTGTTATTAAGGTAGGGTTAATGTTGCTCTCAAAGTGCACCAGATTGATGCTTTCAACTTCAATATTTAAAAAAAAATCTTCCCGGGGGAGCATGCCCCCGAACCCCCCGAGAGGAGGCGACGACCTCCCTAAAGGATGTTCGGTCCACCCCCTACTTATGAAAAAATAGCACTGTACCCGTGCACCCCCCCCCAACCCAACAACTCCTGGGCTAAGCCCCGGATCTCCTACAATCCTAAATCCGCCACTGTTCCCAGTGTTGCTTTTGGAATTGCCAAATTAAAAGTGCCGTGGTTTTTGGAACCCTCGAACGTCTCTCTCTTTTTCTGTTGTGGCCTACGGGCCGGTCATAATTACATATAGACTAAACAGCCCAGACCAACGGAAGCTTTTAAACATCCCGTTGTTTTGTATGGAAAATTGTTTAATTCAATATATTGATAACTGGGGAGTTAATCTTTGCATCTCTGTAGATTACATTTATTTGAATCTACTGTTAACTTTGTGGTACTGTGTATTCAAAGCTGCAATAACAATTTCAAGAATTGCAAACATGGCTGTGAAATATTGATTCTGTCTGAAGCTGCAGTTACTCATATTCTTTACTTATTATTCTCCAGCTTTGTATATGAAGCTTTCACATCAATGAGACCCATCACACACTTTCATACTCTTTGAAAAGCCTTACAATAAAGAAACACACAGTATCCAACCTTCTATTTTCTATAATGCACAGCTTTCTAAATATTTCAGCTGCAGACCATCCTCACCTGTGATGTGAGTGTGAGTGTCTTCAGTTTGCCAAAACACCAGTACACACGAACCAGAATTAAGTTGCATGGCCTCTTAAGACTAAAAGGAGTGTAGGTGAGGGTGAGTGCGGACCCCCGGCACCCTGCGAGACCCCGGCTCTGCTCCCTCTCTCCCCTTTAGCCGGCCCCTTCTCTCGGCAGGCAGCGAACAAAGAGAGGAGCCAAACAATGGATCACTCTCAGAGCTGAATGGCTTTGCGGGTCAAGCACTAACCCCCCTCCCTCTTTGACAGAAACACAACCCACACTTGTTCTGCTGAAGAGAGGCTGACCCTCCCGGCAAAGAAATAATGAACGCAGCCTGGGCATTAAACTGATAAAAGCACCGGGACTGGGATCAGTTTGGCAGACAAATCACCTCTAATGGCGTGAGGCTGGAGCCTGTCTTCTGTCCCGTCTCTGCCCTCTTCATTATAGGTCTACTGTACACTGTCCAGGCATCCACCCTGCCATGTTAGGCTGAGTTCATCTCAGGCGCGACTCTAAAGAGCAGCTGTCCGCTCGTTCTCCAAGCATCGGTCATTTTTATCGTTCATTTCGTGCTGGTTTCAGGTTTGCTGGAAACGGTGTCACAAACAGAGAGGCCATAGAGTGCAGCCAACTGTAAACATGTTGGTGAGTTATTTGATAGTCAAATTGACAGATCAACTGCCACAGGAGCAGCTGTTTATAAATAAAAGCTCCACCTATGAAATATCTCACAACATTAACTTTGGGATTTGCATGTTTCATAGTCAAATTTGTGAAAAAAATACATTTGCAAATCAGCTTTTGTTTCACCGCTCCTTCTTGCAGCGTCATTTTCAGGTGATGACACACACACACACACACACACACACACACACACACACACACACACACACACACACACACACACACACACACACACACACACACACACACACACACAGAGTTTATTCTCCACTGCTTCTTGTTTAAAGTCATTTGTTTTATGGGTGCAAACACACCCGACCATCTGGTGCTGTGAGGTTAAGAAATATGTTTTAATGTTATGAATTATGCCAAAATGCAATTAGATCCAGGTCTGTTCCTAGTCAGAATAAGGAATGATAAGATAATATAATTATCCCCATGGGGACAATGGGTAAGATCATATTTTACTGATCCCTCCCTCCTCCTCTTCTGCTTCTTCCTTTGCTTTAACTGTCTTCTCTTCTACTACAATTACAAATAAGATGTTCTGACTTCCTGTCGGCTCACGCCTTGACATTTATACGAGGCTCAAGCTGTGGTTCTGCAGCTCAGCGTCTGTACGGGCAGCTGAGGTCTGGAGGCATGCAAGCTGTTGGGTCTTTCACCTTGGCTGCCCCCCCCCCCCCTTGCATGTCCTTGTGGACTTCACATACATCAATAATCAAATCATTACAACATTGATTTGAAGTCATATTGACTGGTTACAGCTTCTTGAAGGTAAATAGTTACTTTGCAGAATAACATGATGATGATAATTTAATAAAATATGGTGCATTCTATTCTTACACATTTTGTTTTACAGTCAACCTGTTGATGCCTACATGATGCTTAACATATTATGTAATGGACTCATTTGAAAGGTGCCATTTTTCTGCATAATGAGTCACTTTACTTTGGAAATGTGATGGACAAACTGCTGATAATACTTCTGCAGTTTTTCTTTTAATTTTGGGGGTTTTACTTTTAAGATATTTTTGTATTGTGGTATTACTTCTACACTGGCAAAAGTACTAAGTATTTCTACCTCTGTGAACAATTTAAATATGTTACATTTGACTCAGATAAATGATGATGGCCATTGCAAGCTCCAAACGATTAATACAGAAACACTTTCGCAGAATAACTGATATTAACAAATCTTAGTTAGTTGCAGCAGCCATAATAACAACAACAACAACAACAGGTGTGTACAGAATGAATTGTAGCATGTATTCTGCTTCCCGTGTGTCTACCTGCCTGCTCTTCAGCCAGCAGCTGTACTGTGAGGATCTCTTCGGCTCATTTGCCTCTGCCTCTGCACCTCAGCAGTGACTGTGAGGAAGAATCACCCTCAGCTTGAGTCTCTTATCACCTGATCCTCCACTGTTTCAAGTGTGCCAAGCCCACAGTGTGAACGGCTCACATTTAACCCGTTCCTCCGCTCTGCTGGATGGCCTCCCTTCAATGTTACCAGGAGTAAACGCTTCTCTCCGATGAGTAATTTTTGCTGTCGAACTTGTCTCTAACCTTTTCCTACCCTCTTTTGTTTGGCTTTTGTTTGGCAACAGCTGTTATCATGGATTTCTTCTTTTTTTTCTTTCGGTCAGCTGTGATTGCTCCGGGCAAAACAGGAGCAGATGGTGTTTTGCTATGCATGAATGGAGCGTTAGAGGAGTTGGACTGAATAGGCCAAGTTTTGAATGGTGTCTACACAGCACCTGCCTCTTGTAGCAGCAGGGACATCCTAGTGGCATGATCTGTCTTGGCTTCACTGCCATCGTAAAGGAAGAAAGAAAGAGACAGAGGGGGAACCTTGTTGGGTACCGTCCATATTTATTGATTTTCCTGCAAGTCGTGGCATAATGTGGTGTACAGTCAGTTTGAGTTAATTGGATGTGACACAGCGTGCACGTGTAATCTATCACTCCGGTCTCCTGGTACACTTTATCAGTTCTGTTGCCATAGAAACTTGTTGGCTCTGTAATAGCCTATATTAACAGGCTAAGTAAGTTGCAATAAAAGGCAATTTCAGAGTTGGGATCCTCTGCTGAACACAAAGCCTTTAAAATACTGATGAAATAAATCGGTGGCAGCGGGGGGAGAGCGAGCTGTGTTTTTACATTCTTAAACCAAGCAAGTGCAAATAAAAAGAGACTGCTATCGTTTCCATACAATGCAGGGACATCTGTCAACCTCTGGGGCATGATGATCTGTCACAATAAAGACAACGTTCTCAAATCACTGACAGCTCGCTGCACTTTTTTCTTTCTTTTTCTTAGAGCGTCTGTAGGCCTATAACTCAACAGAGAATAAATGCTCCAGATGCATTTGGTCCGCGATATACTGACAGTGCACAATAACATTTTCAGTAAACCATAACACTCTGAAACAAACCAGCTCCTCATATGCTCACCGCTGTTATTGTTACACTGACAACTGCTTGTAATAAACCGTTTTTCTTTGGGCTTTCGATGTTTACTCCATGACCTTTAATGTGACGCTGACAGCAGGAGCATGGTGGTGGTGAGCTTATCTGCCCTCATTCTAGCTAACTGCACATTTCACACTCATATATGTGTAAAACACATTTGTATTTGCATAAAAATACTATTATTTGAGTTTGTTTAAGGGGCCCTATCCTATTATGCTAATTTTCAGGTTCATATTTAGTGTCTGTGTCTGGGACATGTCTCCATGCTTTAATGTTCAAAAAGCTCTTTATTTCTCTCGTACTGCCTGTGCTGCAGCACCTCTTTTCACCCTCTGTCTGAAACCAGAGCCCAGTCTGCTCTGATTGGTTAGCTGACTGGCTCTGTTGTGATAACAGGACAACCGCTTAGTCCCGCCCCTTAGCCTATTACATTACATGTCACTTAGACGCTTTTATCCAAAGTGACTTACATACTCAGTACTGTGGACAATCCCCACAGGAGCAATTTGGGGTGAAGTGTCTCAGGGACACAACGACATGCTGACTGCAGTGGGGTTTGAACCTGATCCGAACACCAAGCCACTGCACCACACGCCTCCCTGATGACGTCTATGATGTACAATGTGTTGGAGCACTAGCCAATAGAAACGCAGGCATTACGTATGTCAATGTGTTACAGAAGTTGTTTCAGGCAGGAGAGCGTGGTAGAGAAACTCTCTCTGGAGATACTTTTGGATTGTAGCCTTTGCAGACCATTTACATGCACAAAAACCTACAGCACACTACAGGAAATAGTAAATATATATGCTGTAAAATGTATTATCTCTTCGATTTACACACGGCATCTATTGCACGTCTGTCCGTCCTGGCAGAGGGATCCCTCCTCTGTTGCTCTCCCTGAGGTTTCTCCCATGTTCCCTTTAAACTGTGGGGTTTTCTCTAGAAGTGTTTCCTTGAACGATGTGAGGGTCTAAGGACAGAGGGTCTCAGGATAGCGGGTGTCGTTTTTCCTCATACTGATATTCTGAACAATCTGTGCTGTTGTATTTGCTGTAAAGTGTCTCTACTGTAGGCTATTTTTATTTTATGTAGCCTACTTTGGCTCGACCAAAAATCGTTTATAAATTTGCTATATAAATAAAACTTGATTTGATTTGAAATGGAAAACCCCAAAAAGCAGAATGAGGCCTCTTTCATGTAAGCTTGAAATGAGGCAGAGGCAGGTCGTTTCATTCTAAGGGCTTTCTTTTCATAAATCACGTAAAGCAGTTTTGTTTCTCCATTGCAACATTCAGGTGTGGTGTTCTCACATTGCAGCAGATCCATGTCAGTCCTCAGAGTATGATTACATACTGTTAATCATTTAAAGGAAATCGGCTTATTTACAGTCATTAGCAGCCGCACCACTGCCTCTGGCAATATCACACATACAACCGCAGTTTCAATCCTGCAATTTCTGTATTTAAAAGGTTGTATGAGTTGTGATAGTATCGCGGTGCGCAGGTCAAAATGCTGGCAGATCAGACTTACCATAACAGAACTGCACAAAAGAGGGGGCTGACCCTAATGGCTGAATCACTGCATCACCAAGGCAACATCATTGAGCAGAAAACCAAGGATGGGAAACGTGTGTGTGTAAGTTTGCATGTTGTGTGTTCATGAGAGCTGAAAGAAGGAGAAAAGAGTGTAATTATTTGCACTCGGGCTCATATTTCCTGCAAAATAGAAAATGTGTAGTTATTGTTTTCCTGATGACTGTCTTTATTTCTTTTTGACTACAACTCACCACATGTATAATAAACAGAATTAAATGAAAAGATTCAGATAAGATTATCAGAAAGGTTGAGCGAGGGTATCATAATATTTATACTAGCCCCCATTAACTTTGCTCGGAGGCACCATGTATGGCGCTTTAGTCTGAGGGGTCAAAAGTTCTCTAAACAAACGTTATCATTGGTCAGGGGCGTCAACAGTCCATCCAGCCAGCAGAGAAAGCAAGAGCCCCTCAAACAAAGTTCACTATTCATCTCAGGGGTCAATAGTTCTCTTCACAAAGCTCATCATCGTAAGGTCAAGAATTTAAGCAGAGTCAGGAGGCCTGGTTCTCCCTGTAAACACGGACTGCCGTTAGACTTGCAAGGTCATCAGCCTGAGCACTTCCCTGGACCAGGTCGTATCAGGAAAAAGCAAGTTTAATATGAGGGTGGCAGGTTGGAGTCCAGACTGAGTGAGTGGCTGCAGCGTGGGTCTGCTGGTCAGATGGTCAGTGTCAGCAGGCCTTTTGTTATGCTCTCATTGTTTCTGTGCGATGAACGGGAAAACAACAAAAGCGCCAAATAAATCATTAAAATACAGAATCCACTCTACTTCCACATCTGACTCCTTAGTCATCCTCGGCACGGCAATTAGGTCACCTCCTGATTGCTTGACATATTCACGCCCTTCATCAGCGTCATTTAATGGTGAGGACAGGAAGAAGGAGGGGTGTTATTGACTTCTGCATGCATCTAGGATGGTATAATATTGCATATTTATCTCGCAGACATAACAAAGTCTAGAGCGTAAAGCAGGTGATATTTATTTATTCACCTCAAATGGAACCAATGCAGGACAGGAGGAACAGTGTATTATCTTAGTAAATTATGTGTGTGTGTGTATCGAGGAAAAATATGTGTAACCTTTGTATTGCAGAGTCCCATAACTCCAACCCTGGCTGTGAGATATTTGTACACACAGTGACCGCAGTACTGAGGGGTTATGGAATAACAAGGAGCTCCATGCATTATTAATGGGCTCTGCTGTGAATCTGTTCAGAATAATAACGGTGATTTCCCAGAGCCTCATTACTGTGGGTTTTTAAAGCATGTGTTTGGTATCCATGGACACCCGCTCTCACATTCTCCTCTTCTCCCCTGCGTTGAGATTCAGGTCATGCACGGCACTTGCTGTTTTTAATTTTCATTTCATCATAAGCACTTTAAGACTGTTGCCAGCGCTTATTTGCAGTTTTCCTGCAGACCTCTTCAGTCGGGCTTCTGACAGGACAGATGCTGCAATTAATCACGGCAGAGAAATGGGCATCGTTTCCATAGCGAGCTGAAGAGCCAACCACGTGGCAGCAGGGCCCAAATTACAAATGCTTTCCTCAAACTAACTAATTGAAAACAAACCAGACATTTGAAAATGCTATCAAGCCGCTATCACAGAAGCACAGGAGCAGATTCTCTCTCCTAATTTGTAACTAGCGTTAACTCAGCAGCCTTTGGAATAAAAAGGCCCTTCTCTGGGTCGGTGGATTCTCAGCCTATTGTGAAGATATGATAATTATTGTTTGCCTGCCTTCCCTCCCCCGCTCGCCATTTTATTCAAGGGAGCTCAGCAAACCCCTGGGGATGTCTTGGAAATGAAGCGATTTCGAAGAAAGAGGCAGAATCCAATACACTGGTGTGTGAGAAGGGGACTGTTATTGAGACAAGTGCCAGTTACATGCTGACCATGTCCAACACTGTTTCTACACACAGTTACAATGGACTTCCACGCATGAACGCTTGCATACCCCCTGCAATTTCTCTTATAGAATTACTCCATAGACAACATACAAATGTATTTTTTTTATATCTCATAAAGAACTGAGAGCTATGGATTTCCAATAGCCCACAGGGAGACGTGAAGACATGCCTCATACAAGTTATGGCTGATAAAGCTTTTGAAATAAACCAATTCATTCAAATAAATATTTGTGATTGATAGTTTAATTTTGAACAGAGACACAAAGAAATATATAATACTTCATACAAAATTATGGCTACTATCATATTAGTGATGGAATGTCTCTGGATTCATCTTCATGGCCGAGCAAAAACTCAAACATTAAATTACTTTTCCTATCGTGAGCTGAAAACAACCTCCGTACGGATATGCATTTATTCTATGGACAATATTTTAAAAGCAGTTGGTTTGTAAGCAAAATACAAACAAAATTAATTGCTGCTATTGTAACTCATAAAAAAGTATAAAAGAGCAGAAATGCACTATGTGATATAGCAATCCACAGGTCGTTTAACAATGTTTTAATTAAAGCCTCACATATTAAAACTTTACAACAGGTGATGTGAAAAATGTACAACGTCTTCTTTTTTTTCCTCAGGGACTTCTGTACAGAAAAATACCTCCTTTCAGTCGGCTTTGGCAGTGCAACAAACTGGCTCTGCTAGTTTCCTTTTTTAAAACAATGACGCATCAAGAAGCAGAGTAAAAATACAGCAATCCCCAAACCATCTGCCTTGATCCGGACATTTGTATTTACCATAAAATATCCCCTTTGTTACACAAAATAAAAACATAATTTAATTGTTAAACATCTGAAGTAAAAACAAATAGATTAAAGATCATTTTTTTGGAGGAGGGGGTGCCAGTTACACGCTTTTGGGCTAATCATCTGGAGGGTAGTGGATACGGGAGGTCCTGTGTCTCCCACTCTACGAAACATGTACAGTAGATTACAGCTACAGTTTGACGATGTGATGAAACAAGTGATTTATGGCAGTTTCTGTCCCCGTCTGTTCAGTCGTTCACCCAGAGGTCTAGACTTTATATTTTCAGTTCCCCTTCTTCAAGACATTGCTTACATTTGAGAGATGATTTAACAGTGTTCAAATATCACTGGGCCTCCGACGTGTGATGATTTAATCAACCATTTCCTCTCCGCCATTGTTGAAAGGTTACATCTGCCAGAGCGATGTGTGAAGGAGAAAGGTTGGAGTAAAGAAAGTCTCGCTATATACTGGCCAGTGTGGGAACAAAGACTGATGTGTGGGTGTACTGGTTTCCAGCAAGGATCCTGTGAGTCAGTCCAGGCGAGAGCTGATAGAAATCCTCTGGTTCAAACGCATTCAAAATGTCTTTTTGCTGCGCTGAACTGAAGACTCTGGCCGCATAAATAAAGCTTTATTGTTAAATAAAACAGTGAAAGACACGTCTTTCAACATATTGTGTGCCCAGTCAGTTTAAATTGACAACTGAAAGACCTCACAAACAAATAAACAATCACTGGGCGCTCGCCCTAACAGGCCTCTGTCACAGCTCAGCCTATTTTATAGACAAAAACCAAGTTCTCCCCTGTACACGCGTGTGCATATCCGTCTATAACAATGGACAAGTTCTTTGTATAACATTCTAAATCTTACACACTTCTTAAGTGCAACGTAGAAAAGCAACTTGGAATGACGCTTTTATTCTATTCCTGTTCTTTGAGATAGGGTTTCCATTTGGCTCAGTAAATGCTGACTTGGGACAGGGCCTGGGCGTGGGCCTGGATTTGGGAGGGGTGAGGCTGCTGCTGGGAGGCCGGCTGGGGGCTGCCGAGCGACGCAGAGCCCCCCACTGAACCAGGAGAGTGCTGGGGGGGGGAACACTGGGACTGGTGCTGCTGCTGCTGCAGATGTTGAATCTGCTGCTGCTGATGCATCTGATGCTGCATCTGCATGTGCTGCATCTGCTGCTGTTGTTGTTGTTGTTGCTGCTGCTGCTGTTGTTGTTGTTGTTGCTGCTGCTGTTGTTGGTGCTGCTGCTGCTGCTGAATGTGGTGCTGCTGCAGCTGCTGCTGGAGGTGGTGTTGGAAATGCTGATGCTGCATCTGCTGCTGGATCTGCTGGTGGTGCATCTGCTGCTGCTGCATCTGATGGTGCTGGAGGTGCTGCTGCATCTGCTGCTGCTGCTGGATCTGCTGCATGGCATGCTGCTGCGGCTGCATGGGGGGGCTCATCTGAGACACCGCTGTGGACTGGGCACCCGCCGCCATGCCCCCTCCGGACCCCATCTGGCCGAGCATCTGCTGGGGCATCCCGGGGGCCATGTTCTGGTGGGAGACGGTCACCGAGGTCACGATCTGGTTGCCCCCTAGTCTCATCTGCAGAGGTTTTGGGGCGATGGCCCGTGGTATGCCTTGCTGTAGGGCCAGGGCGGCTGCTGCCATGGAGTGGTGCTGGTTGAGGGGTGAGGGCATCATCAGGCCGGGGGACAGGCTGGTGGAGGCCAGGGTCTGCTGCACGGAGCGGATGGTCTGGGCCTCGGCTGATTCTGCTGCAGCCTACGTGGAGAACAAATATCCAATCTTATTTACAAAGCCTCACTTTTCCTCTCCGAAGAACGTCTGTGCTTCTGTCTAAACGTTTTTAGACAGTTGTTTTGGTCATTACTAACTTCCCAGTGTTCAATGTAATACAAAGACTTTCTGATAAATGTACTTTTCTAACAAATTCACACATTTCTCAGGTGAAAGAAAGGAACATGTTCTCACCTTGGAAACCAGGCTGGCACGGTATGCGGCAAGAGCTTTTAAATATTCTTTCTTGGCAGCTTCTGTTTTGCTTTTGTAAGACTGTGAAGACACAAAAGGTGAATGGATAAATACAACTTGAGACAGTCCTTTTATGACACAAAGCACATTACACCGATCTCATACTCTCTGTACACTTGTTTCCTTTTGGATCTCAGTTGTTCAACTATGCATTGGCAAGAATATTACAATAACTAGAATAATCAAACGTTGTATTACCTGCTTCTGTTCCTCTCCCAGACCGTCCCACATGGAGGCCACGATCTTAGACACCTCTCCAAAGGTGGCGTTTGGATTCTGACCCTTAATAGCAGCCTGGGTGTCTCTGAAGAACAGAGCGTAGGCGGACACCGGTTTCGAAGGCTCATTGGGATCCTTCTTCTTCTTCTTCTTGGGAGTCTTGGGCTTCTTTACAGGATCTATGGGGGCTGGCCGCTTCTCTCCAATGATCTGCAATGATTGAGATAAATACATTTAACATCAGGAGGTCCATATCTTTCACTGACCCTTAAAGGTCCCCTATTATACTGTTTGTCATCAATATATTATAGGAGTCAGATATATACAAAACATGTCTCTGAAGTGTTTGGCTCCAAACACCAAACAGATCATTGCAGCATTACCCATAATCCCCTCTGTTTCAGCCCTGTTTCCAAAGTGCTGATTCTCTGTCTGTTACTTTAGATGAAAATAAGGAGCCCCTCCCCACGCCCCTCTGAGAGAGATTTGGTTACAAAGAACTCAATGGTGCTCTAGGAGGAGATTCAGGTGATAAGGGGGGGGGGGGGGGGGGTTACCTTGGTTGCTGATTGGCTAATGGTTACACAAGACAAAACATCGTTATGACATCATAAAGTGGCCAAAATCTGATCATGTTTTTATAGAAATGGATCAGGACAAAAAGAGAGAGAATCTTTGTTCCTGAAACTTTCAGAGTCTCTTTCCACAGAGGGGACACATGTTGATGTAGAAGAGACATGAAGAAGAGGGGACACATGTTGATGTAGAAGAGACATGAAGAAGAGGGGACACATGTTGATGTAGAAGAGACATGAAGAAGAGGGGACACATGTTGATGTAGAAGAGACATGAAGAAGAGGGGACACATGGTGATGAAGAAGAGACATGAAGAAGAGGGGACACATGTTGATGTAGAAGAGACATGAAGAAGAGGGGACACATGTTGATGTAGAATAGAGACATTGAAGAATAGAAGAGGGGACACATGTTGATGTAGAAGAGACATGAAGAAGAGGGGACACATGGTGATGTAGAAGAGACATGAAGAAGAGGGGACACATGTTGATGTAGAAGAGACATGAAGAAGAGGGGACACATGTTGATGTAGAAGAGACATGAAGAAGAGGGGACACATGTTGATGTAGAAGAGACATGAAAGAAGAGGGGACACATGTTGATGTAGAAGAGACATGAAGAAGAGGGGACACATGTTGATGTAGAAAAGACGTGAAGAAGTGGATTTTGCATAATAGGTGTCCTTTAAAGACATTTCACTCACCCTGTTGCCTTCCTCCTGGTCGTCCTCATTGATGGAGCTGGAGGGGGACGGGGTGGCGGATTTGCTGGTGGGGGGGTGACGGGGCAGTGTGGGCGATGTTGGGTCCCGCCATGTTTAAGCTCAGCTGTGCGTTGAGCTGGGATTGGTTGATGGTGGTCAGCTGATTACGTGATAACATCCCGTTGGGGCTGTTCATGCTGATGATGGACTTCATCACCATGGCCGGGTTGGCCGAGTACTGGCGATGATGGCCTGGTCCAACATTCTGTAAAGGAAATAAAACAAAAGCAAAGGATTGTTAAGAAAATAATACCAAATGCAATATCTGGAGGTGTGTGGCGCATAGTGCGTTGGTGTTCGGGTCAGGGGGTCACAGGTTCAAACCCCACTGCAGTCAGCATGTCGTTGTGTCCCTGAGACACTTCACCCCAAATTGCTCCTGTGGCGATTGCCGACAGTATTGAGTATGAAAGTCACTTTGGATAAAAGCGACTAACAAGTAATAATATCTTATTCATTCATTTTTCTCTGCCTTTTGGCTTCATAGTCTTGCATTTCGTTTGTCCAGCTCAAAGACATCTCACCATGACGCCCTACTGCCCAGTGCATGAAGCTATTGAAGCTGTATCTTTTTACCACAGAAGAAATCGGGTCATTGGATTCTGCGGATTGCTATGAGGCAGATGACATGTCACCATGTCCTGGGTCTTAAATGTATTACAGGCCATGATAAATCATCTTGACAGTTGACACCCAAAGAGCCAACTTTATAAGCCAGTAATAGATGGCTCCACAGCTCAGTTGACTCATTTTCAAAACTCTATTGTATGGAAATCTGTGACACAGCTTTTGACTGCCGGTCCCTGGAGGAGAACAGTGGACTGAGTTCTCCGGTGCTTGAGTACATAACTTCAAATGCCACGATAAACAGACTGCTCCAGCTGCAGATTGCATGCATGCACCGACATGTCAGTTTAGTTTAAGGCGGCCGGCCGCAAGCCAACATTACTTTAAGATTATAACTCTGTGAAAGTAGCAGCTTCTATATAATCAATTCCATAAATTATCTGGCTGAAGGTATGAAGCTTAAGGGCTTTGGACAGTTTGCCTCCCTTCTGCCAACCGGGGTACAATGTAGTAACACTTTTCAAATCTCTCTCACTTTTTTCATGGTGAAACATTTGGCTCCTGAAAGAGTCCTGGAGAAGGTGCATGCCACATGTTAGCATTGATTGTGGCGAGGATGAAATTACAAGGCTCCCCGGAGGGAAGACTGATCAGAAAGGCAGCGGAGTTGACATGGAACAGAGGAGGCAACGTGAACACAACAGAAAAGGTGATTTGTTCTCCCTGTGCACATCCATCTGGTATTCAGCAGCACAAACTCGATCTCTCCCAACATCAACACATCATAAACCCACACACCTGGCTTTATTGAAAGAACCTTATGAATGCACATCTTCAAAAACAATATTGTAACACCATTTCAGACGGAAACATATTGGATCTACATTTCTTTCTCATATGCCATGTCTACTGCTTATCATAAATACAATCTATGAAGTGAGAGCGGATTTATATTTACATCTGAGAGGAAGACTCTGCAAAAGGTGAGGGCGGATGTTGGGGGGGGGGAGACATTGAACACATATTGTTGCAATGCTTCAAATATGGAAGCTTTCGCTGCAGTAAACAAGCCTGTGACCAAATGACTCTGATTTACATATCTGCAACCCGCCATGTTCCAAGTGCTATTGTTATCTTCATTACTGAGAACACGATGGCTCGCAGTTAGCTCTCGGCTCGCTGCGGACATCAAAGATGCACACACTGAGCTCATTAGTCGTGGCCATCTGTATAATAACACTTTTGCCCAATCCCAAAGATGCCGTTTTGACTTGGAGCAATGGCCCGTTCTGCCATTAGCTTTTAGTGATTTTTACGAAATGGCCTTTGGATGTTATGCATTTTAAAAAGATGCACCGATGACCACAGTTAAAGACTTAATCATATCACACTTAACAGCCTGCTAAATGTCTTCTTTGACCACATATTAAAGCAATAAGTGCAGAAGCCGCAATTGTGCTTTTTACTACAGTGTGGCATTGTCAGCATTAGCGTCTGATTTGAAAAGATAACAAGGTGAAAGAAATCATCTTAAGTAACGGTTGCCTTGATTGTGAATATGAATCTGGTGGCAGGATGTTTATTTATGTCCCTCTTCCTTCTCATTTGCATTTTGATTGCAGTATTGTCAGCAGTCACAGCAGACATCTAACTAGATATTTTGATAGTCATCGTCAATCTGCAAATAAGTCCTTATCTTGGGTACACAGTGGCCAGATGTGCCCTCCTTAGTCAGGTGTGTGTGTGTGTGTGTGTGTGTGTGTGTGTGTGTGTGTTGGGGGGGAGTGTTCAATCTGCCTATGTTTTTAAGGTCAAACACTAAAAAGCTGAAATTAAATCCCTTAATAAGAAAGGATTTGTTTAGATAAATGTAAGTTCATTATGTAACATTTCCCATTAGGTGGCTTTTAATGTGAACAGCAATTATAAGCTACTGGACAGCACTGACATCAGAAGCTTGCAACAACAAATTAATGCCGTCATCAATATTCTGCAAAATGTGTTTTGTACATTATTGTTGGCCATCCACACTTTACATAGCAAACACTCCACACACAGCCATAAAAAACTGTAGCACATGAAAATAAAAACCTATTGACAATGTGTGAAACCCTTTCCCCAATAAACGCAGGCCAATAAACACAGCAGCTGGACACAAAATGCAACATTATGCATTCACCAAGCGATAAACATCTCAACACCGATGTCGATGAAAGGCGGGCAGCAGTCTGTTCTTTAAGATATTGGAAATCAGAATTTGGGGAGAATTTATGAACAGTGGCACCATGTACTGAGCTGTAACAGGCTGAAAAGAATGTTAACAAGTTCAATTTCCATTCAATCAATGCCAGAGCTCTTGGAAATGTTCCATGGCAGGAGAGGGGTAAAATCATCTATATGGTAATTATAAGGATGAATCCCCCAGTAACTTTCGCCAGCATGAAAGGTCAGTCCTATTAAAGATAGTTTATCAGTGCTCTGCACATATTCCTTTACTCCCCTTCTAAACGGGGACATCATTTGATTTTTTCCCTTCCTTTTTCTGCAACCTGCTGAAAGTCTGTGCTTAAGCCAAATGAGAAAAATGGAATTTTGAATGCTGGTAAAGGCTATAATAGCATGAAGATAAATTGTTTTTCTTTCCCCTGCCCTGCCTGAGTCAAACACACCGCTCTCTCTTTCTCTCTGTGCTGTGTGCAAACTCAGTTCATCCATCTCTCCGACCTCTAACCCCTTCTTTTAAAAACAAATCTCTATCCCTCCCGTACACTGTAAGGCCAATAGGTTTCCTCCCCATGGTTCGGTACAGCCACTGACCCATACCCCTTTTCACCATTTCTCCTGATGCATTATGGGTATTTCAAACTTGTCCAACATGACATCATTTCATTTTGAGAGCTGCCTGAGAAAAGTAAATTACAGAATCAATCATGTAGAAGGTCAAGCTGAGACTTCATTACAAGTATTGCATGCCTGCATGAATATCTTTCATTTCTGACTGACCCAATATGTCACAATAGCTGTCCGTCGAGGGAGAAGAGAAATAAGAAACGGAGCGAGAAAAAAAAATCCACTCTCTTAAATTGATGTACAACTCATGTCAGTGCTTCTTGGCTTGGAAGGGAGATAAGAGGGAAGTGTGGAAAAACATGCTTTCTGCAACACTGCTCACATTTCCCATTTGATTCAGGATATAGTGGTTTTTGACCAGTCAAAGCCCAGGCTATTCTACTCACTGCAATCTACACAATATCAAATCATGTGAACAACAAATCTCTTTTTCCGCCTCACTTTCATCTAGCATGATGCACTTGGTCCAACACGCTATTTTCTGTCAGACATTAGCATATATTTGCTGCTGTAGAGCTAATGACATGTGGAACAGCTGGTTGGTAATGAAACATATATAATGCATCACCACATAGTGTTAAATGTAATAAGACAGCAGGGGTCATATCTACTTAATATTGATTTGAACATCTAATAGAACTAGTTGACTTCTGTAGGTTTTGAAATCCAATCGTTCAGGACATTTCAGTACATGTGTCAAGAAAATTTGAAAGTGTGGTGAAGGCACCAGGTGTTTTTTGAAATAGAACCCAGAGACCCTTGCTGTGCAGCAGGGAGAAAATCGAGAAGAGATTGTGAATAAAGCAATACTGGCAGCCCTGACTCCAGCACTATTTGGCACTATTGAGATCCAATCACAAATCAGGAGGACACATGCTGGGAGACAAAAATGAGAGTCAGAAGCTTGTTAGGAGAGCAGATTAAATAAATAATGACTTCAGATTTGTGGCTCGCCAGCCACATTGCAGCTGAGAAAATGTATTTCTCTTTGTAGAAGCCCGGCATCTGTGTCCAATTTGCAAAGCATACGCTGAATATTATGGGGAGAGGAATTAGCAGAACACTTGGCAATGCAGTGACATGGAAGAAGCCTTTGAAAATAGCCCAGGTATATTCACTGCTTGGGTTTCTCATTAAGTTCTGATAAGAGACCGGCTTCCACACACACTAAATATTCTCCACCAGTAAGCATGTATACAGAAAAGAAAACCAAGACAAGTGTTTGGGAAATATGAGCATGGGGGCTTGATGAAAAATGTAATTGCAATAGTGCACGGTTTATTTGTTTGCCCCTGCAGCCATAACACATAACACAGAATGTAATCATGTATATAAGGTTGTCATTCCTTTATCAGTGTGCTGACAAAATGACAAAACACCCCTCTTAGGGCCTCAGTAAATCATTGTCTCTGTATATAGAATGCACTGCGAACTGCGCTGTTACTTATCTCATTTAAAAGTTACGTTTCTCTTCTTCAACGCGCAGATGAATAGAATTTCTGAAGGCATTGTCACGAGACTTTTGGGGATCAATCCCATTTACAGGAGAAATGAAGGGCCACCACAAGCCTTCCTGCGGTACAATGTGCGATGACTGATAACGAGTGAGTAGTGTGCAGTCGACAAAGCCACGAGGCAAGGAGCAGAAACCCACATTCTCCCCTCAGTTTTTAATAGAGTCTCCGCACAATCAGAGACATGAGCCATGCAAATGGTGTTAAAGAGGAATACTGTTTTAGAATCAAATCTAATCCTCCAGCAAGTCGTGAGAACAGTCAGGAATGTAATTGTGTCAAGGTTTCGTTTCTTCCAGATGTAGAAAGCTTAACTGACCATGAAATGAAAATTCTTTAGGCAAAAGCCTTCTGGGGCTCACTTACTGTATGCGGCGGAGATATTTTTAAAAGCCGCAATTATTTTACATGCCAGAAGCATGGAAGCAGGAAAAAGAGCTGTGAAAAACGATAGCCCCCTTCCCATATGGAATGTAAATAAATATCTGTAATATCAGTGCGATTCAACAAATGTGTTGGAGAGAATTCACACAGCTATAACGATCATGACACCTTTTCTCAATGCAATGTGTTTTGTGGTTCACAAAGCAGATTCAACATCAACAACACCATGTCTCAGCTCATGCCTTTGTCCTTTAATTTCTGTTCTCCTAAATGAATCTTCCGTTTTTCTAATAGGTCTGCAAGGCGACTAGTCAGCCAGTGACATTTCCATTTTTCCTCCTCAATGCTTTCTAGGAATGTGGCATTTGAAAATGCCTTTTGGAGCCCAAGACAACAATCTCACAATCTATAGCACACATAGCGGCATCAACATAAGGAGTGATTATTTTGTCTGCTGTTCCATGTGTGACCGTGCGTATTAGATGAAAGGAGGATTAAATTAAAGTAGGTTCATGAAGTGAGTTCTTTGAGGGTAATTCTCTACCACGTAAAGACAAAGCTGATCCTAAACTCGGAACAAATCATGTGTCTTTTCTGAACGCCTCGTGTGACATTGGACAGGAGCGTGCATCAGCATTTACAACCGGAAAAAAAGGGCTTCTGGATGCAACATGAATAAAATATGAGCATGTGAATGTGTGGCACTTTTGGGTCCCATTCTCACCGTCATTACTTTACGTTATACTTTAACACCTGTGATCTATTCACATCTGCTCACCTTACAGAGGGGGATCACTGAACAAGTGTGTGCTTTTTTCAACAAAACCTCACAGTAAGTAACATAACATCATGACATTTACTCAATGCGATCATATACCTCCTGTGTTGTAAACAGGGCCAGATGCTGTGCCAGATGTACTGTCAACAGGAGGGGTACACAAACTGTCAAGGTGACATTACGGATCAGAAAAAGGCCTCATTAAAGGACTGCATGCTTCTGATTTCAGTGCTGCCCAGTAGCTTATATTTAAGTCATATCTTTAGTGTGAATACACACATCTGGAGCTACAGGAAGGACACACACTGGAGCAGGAATTGTGTGATGACAGATGAGGATTTCTCTAGACGCAGACAATACATAGACTTCTTGATTTTATAGTGGGGTAAATGCATAGCACACTCACCACAGGTTGGCCGTTGTTGACAGGCAGCCCTTCCTGGTCCATCATGTTGCGTGAGATGGTGATACAGGGCAGATCCATACTCTGAGGGGGGAACTGAGGGATTAACAGACCCCTGTGATTAACTGGGGGCTCCGGCATTGCTGGGTAAGGTGAGTCCACGTCCGAAAGACCCATCCCAGACTCAATCTCAGGTGGAGGTGTGATGGGAGGAATCTCAAACTCCTCGTCTCCCAAGCTGGGTGTATGGAAGGTCTGGAAGAAAGAGGAACATCATTACATAAAGCAACTACAAACAAAACCTTATCTAACAGGCCAAACTTTGTTTAAGAGAGAGAGTGTTTTAGAAGAAGAGTGGTAATACACTTGTCTGTAAGTGCACTAAGATGTTACATTTCCTAAATCTATTAAAGTCCACTTTGAGGAAAAAGGCAAGCGCGGAGGAAGACGTCAAAAGCTAAACTATCAAGCAGCAATCACGAGAGAGAGAGAGGATACACGATAAAAGCTCTTAATCTTAAGGGCGGAAGATGTTGGGTTGAAGTGCAGCGAATACACACGTCACAGAGAGATGGGTTTAAAGAACATTTTCAAAGATTATTACGCTTGGCCAGAAGTGTTTCTTTTTGTTCCCCTCGCCTGCACCCTTAAATCTGCTCATCAAACAGCCTAATCCTTCTGCCTTTCGAATTAAAGCTTTTGGTCACACTTAATTTGCTTAGTGCCTTCTTGGAGATGGGACTGTTCACCTACTTGGGTCTTGTTTTCATCTGTGCATTGCATTAAGCTGCTCTCTGCAAAGCCAATATATTCATATGCTCACAATGACCACATACATGCAGCTGGACACCTAACAGCGTGCTACCTGCCAGCTGGGGTACTGCCAAACACAAAAACAAAGTGCTTTGGGTAGATTTTTGTGTTGGCGTCAGGTCAATTGCAACAATATTTTTTAAGTTCTACCTCCAGTGACTTTTTCAAATATAAAAAAACGTGGGAGTTAATAGGCGTTAAACCAATTTGAACAGGTACCGATGATTCTTGCTAGGTCAACTTGACAGTTTTACACCGGATTGTAGGTCCTGGAAATGATAATGCACCACTTTCTGAAGATAAACGCTGCTTCTTTGAAACTCTTTGTTGGCTTGCTCTTAACAGAATGTGACATTACAGCAATAAGGCATGTGAAAGTGTCGACGCATGGCTTTTCCTATTGGAATAACACTTCTACTCCAACAAAGGTGAAGTTATAATAACCTTAAACCTATAAACCTCATATTAAGAGTTGCATGGCCTGCCAGCAGAGCTCACTCTGGTTAGCAACAAAGCTAACCAGACGTGTCTTACCCGTCTTCCTTGGCTTTGTCTCTCTGTCTCCGGTGGAGGATAGAATATCAAAAAAGGAGACAACTGCGAGAATATGCCAACACAGGCCTTGATTAGGGAGTATTAATGTTCCTCTTGCTTGCTTTAGCACACAGACACTTGAAACTAATTCATTGCCTACTCAGGGCAGCTGTCTTGACAAGCACTGATGAATTCCAGTGGCGGAGGAAGCACATAGAGTTTTCATTCCTTCCCTTTCTTTCCCTCTTCCTGCTTCCTACCAATGTTTCACTTTTCAGTGCTTGTTTCACGGCTAGAGAATCAGTTCTCCTTCCAAAAGGAGCTACGGTTATATTCATCACAGTCCTAGCCTCTGGCTTGCAGAGTGCATTATAAATCACAAGCACCTTCAGTAGCAACCATTTACTCTGCTGTCATATTATGCTTCAGTCCACTCAAAAACCTCCAGAACTTAGTTCCCAATAATGTCTGTTCAGCAAGGCGTGAATCATAGAGCAGAGTGTTTATGAAAATAAACAACAAAACTGTCATAAGTCATGGGCAAAAAGTTCCAGTAGCACATGGGAAGGATCAGAGATAATCCATCATCACTGTCTTCATTCATCATGTTCAACATCCCCTGTGGAGGAGGGTCAACCTCAGAGCCCACACATCTACAGCCCAAGTCGCATCTGTATCAGATCATGCAGCTATCCCAAAACACTGGCACACTATTATAATCTCTCCGGCAGAAAAGCAGTAGTGTTGCCCTGTCCAGAGCAGAAACACTGCACAGGCTGTGTATCCCCATAAGCCCTCGCAGGAATGCTTTTGAGAAAAGAAACATATCACTTACATTGTTTGTCTCTTGCTCTAATATGGACACTATGTGCTGATGAGTAGGTGTATTGTGGTGTTGCACATTTGAAAGTAAAACAGGGCAGAAGTATTTGCGTCCCTGGCTCCTCGGCTGCTGCAGTGTGGCCTGATTTACAGAGCCAACCTAGAGATTTGAGATGTCAAAGGAGAAGGTTGGCTTAGGTGAGCTCCGCTTTTGTAGGAGCGCTGCAAAGCATGACTGTGACCTTTAAGGAAAACACAGACATGCACTTGAAGGAGAGGAATGCTGGTGTTTAATGTCTGCTAAACAGAATGAGAGCAGAGGATAGAACAAGAGAATACTGTGGGGGAGGAAACCGCAGATCAGTATCAAAGACTTTGCTTGTGTGCATCGCCTCGCTTTGTTAATGATGATGCAAATTAACATCTGCACCAGGGGCACTGGTAATGGAGACATGGCGTTTGTGTCTCACTCGGGGGAGCATGGAAGATGTCAGCTGTCTGCGGAGAAAAGAGCCTCTCCCCGGGGAAGAGGAGCCAGATTTGACTTGAACCCAAAGAGTGTTACAGTGTTGCACAGTGTCTTGTGTCATTTCACATAAAGCCAGTCTAATTCTGCACCAGGAGCAGCTTAGGGCGCTCTGATCGGAGATTAAGAGATGCACGATCCACTTTCTGCGCATCACCAGCCTGATTATCCATTTAAATTGTTCTGAAAGGCTCAGAAGAGCAAAGTGCCAAGGCAGATGCTGGCTTGGGATGTGCAGGCATGTACATGTTAAAGAGCGGGCAAGGGACAGCAGCACAGCCCAGTGTGTGTGTGTGTGTGTGTGTGTGTGTGTGTGTGTGTGTGTGTGTGTGTGTGTGTTTCCATTGGCAGCCACAGGGTCCAGTAATGTGAGGGCAGAGCAGGGCTTGTAACAGAGAGGCCTGATGTTCCCAGAATGGGCATCCTGAGCAGGTGTGTGGGAAATCTCCTGTCCTCAGTGGGAAACATGGGCCAAACTACACTGTACTGCAAACCATTTTCAGCAGTCCGAATATTCAGCATTAAAAAAAGAGTTGGGTTTGTGAAGTATGACGAGATAAACCTTTTAAACTTGATGATTTATGATTATCACGATTGCTTGATCAACAAAAGAAAATGAAAGTACAGTAAACGTCACCAGATATTGGACTTAATCTAAATGTAATAGTCTTACGCCACACTAACCTGCTCACACTGACAATGACAATAACATGCTGATGTTTAGCCGGTATAATTTCTACATTTGATCATTTGCACTCAACACAAAGTACAGCTTAGTCTGATGGGAAAAAACCAAAGTGTTGGACATCAACAATGTGAACTTAATGTTGGTGCTGGATGAAGAGTCAGGGAATCGTCATTACAAATCATCCTGAGCTGGGTATATGTAACCGGTGTCATTAAGCGGTCTCTGCGTTGTGTTTTGCGTTTTTCATGGATGAGACCCGAGCCAGCATTCAGTTTGGACGATCTCCGTTTAATCACTGACAACAGGTATAACAGATCACTCTTATATTCAGTTCCCCTCACAATCCCTCATGTGGAACATTTACAGAAAGGGGCGATGAGACGTGAGGGACACAATATGAAGGGGGAAGTCACCATACAAATAATCCTCTGAGCACAGCGACCACACTTCAGAGGTTCCGCCCACTGATCTCCGACCTTGTCAGGTATGAATGAAGAACACAGCATTTGTGTGATTATACTAAATGATACCAAAATACAAATAAACTCCACTGCATATTTACAACTGTTACATATACATGTCTGTAGATTAAATTCAATAATTGAAAGGACATTTCACTTAAAATAAACAAATGTGAAACTCATGGTAACAATATGTGTCAGGAGATATACACCGTCTGGGAACCACGAAGTCAGTCCAAACATTTATTTTTAAGAGATAGATGAAAACATGTGTGATATATATCATTGGTGAAATATCCTAGAGGCACTGAATGAAAAGTTAGGGATTCACTATTCATTCTCTAGGCAAACCATCCCTGTCACCAATAACCAAGCAGGTACACCTCATTTGGGCATTACATGAACTGTCAGGTGATCAGTAGGTAAACTTCATTCTCTTAGGAACAATAATGTTTATGCAAAATGTCCATCAAAAGTTTAGATTATTCTGCAGACCTACAGAAACATTGCCATCCCTTGAGCCATCCCACTAGCAAGGTATCTTAAGTGCAAAGTGTCAACAAGCCAGAATACTGTATGCTTCTTCTCCTTTTCGAACACTAGATGTGGCACTGTTTATGTTGCTAATGCTGTTGTTGTAAATGTCATTTTTTGTTTTGATTTCTCTTACATGACTATGCACTGCAACATTTGTTTTGTTTTTGTAATTATTTATTTTACTTGTTCGAAATAAATGTATCAATCAATCAATGTAAAGCATATGCAGCTTGATCAATGATAACTCTATTTAACAAAGGAATCACTGAAACAATGTTTACGGCAGTAGAAACAGGGAGGTACAGATGTGTATCAGTGCATTTCCCCCTCCGATATGCAATCCTAGTGCTGCCATGGTGCTCTTAGAATATCAGGACAAAGAGCAAGAGAAAGCTTTTCAGGCAATATTCCCAGCCCTTCAATAAACGTAGTAATGCAATTCACAGATGCAATAACCAAGACTTGTTAAAGGCAGCAGCATGCAATTACCGCATATAATAGGCCTCAGAATCAATAGAGGCAGGAGTGAGGATCCAGTTTCAAATATCTAGACAGGCAAAGTGCAGCTACTCAAATGACAACATCAACCATGGCACCCCTAATCAACATTATTTCAAATTTGGATCATTTGTAGTCCATTTCTACATATTTATAGTTCATTACACAGCTCTAATTTGATTGGGAGAGTAAAGTGATACATCTGAGTGCAACACAATCTCAGTGTACAGTATCTTTTTCCCTGAGGAAAGCAGTCAAGCTTTCCCTGCTAGGATGTGTGCTTTACCAGGCAAGGTCATCTTATCTCATCCTCTAAGTGCATGAGGTAAATGATACACCAGCCATCTAAACAGCAAATACTGGGCTGTTGTTCGGCTGTAGAAGCATTCTGCCGCAAGCTCAAAACATATTGTATATTAAAAGATACAGTGTGTATTGTGTCGACAAACAGTGACTTGAGCTTTTAGCTTTTACGATATTGCTTAAAGCACAACAATAACATTGTGTCCAACCGTCTACTTTAAGCTATGAGTCAACAGCAACAATAGTATCACCAAAGACAAACTGCTTTATAGAGTAAGTATAACGGACATTTGTGGAATTATTCATCTTGTAAATAAAAAGTTTAGTGCCTAAACTATTTAACGCTTCCTTACTTGGCCACATATTACAAGCTAGGCTAGCTCATGGTGGCTTTTTCTGCTAAAGTTGGCAAACTATAGATAGGTATTGCTTATTTCTTTTAGGGTTAATTCGTTAACTTTATATCTCAAATTGTGTCACTTTTTCTGTTTACCATGAACCATTATCTTAGAATTGTCATGCGTGGCGGAGACAGCTGTTAGATAAAGTTGCATGTTCTCAGTTAATGGGTTGAACAACTAGAGCTGATGTTGTTCAAGCTTCAGTTAAGTTTCATCAGATTGAAGCTGAGCACAAACGCTCACTAACAGACTTCTTAGGAACATAATTGAAGTTACAAAGCTGCTGAAAATCGGAAACCTTTTTGCAGTCGGCTAAGTAATGGGATCCTATGGGACATCTTGCAGTTTGAAAAAGAAAAACATATTGCGATTTAGGTCTATGTGTGATTATTATATACGAATGCTAGCTAGCACCATCGCCTTGGTAACAGTTACAACTAAAAGATATGTATGAGTGCCAATCATTAGATGCAAGCTAATTGTACCAGACCTAATTTGAGAATGAGGTGTAGCTATATGCACAAAGAAAGTAGAAGGGAGTCCTCCTTAAATACAAAGAGGGTGCATCTTTTTATAAAAATAATCTTCTGGTTTGATTTAAAACAATGGTGACATAATTTTAGACTGCTGTCAAAGTTAGCTATTCATCATGGAGCCCTCAAAATGGACTCTAAGCCAAAGGCAGACACATGAAGAAGATTAATATAGCATTACAGTGGAGATATTGTAAAACCTCAAAGTGGAAGTCACATTAATCTTACTTTAGCTCAGGTTGCAACAAACAATACTTAGGGTACTCCAAGAGAAGACAAACCTATGCTCTATTCTCTCTCTCTCTCTCTTAAGCACAATACCATCTGTGCCCTAACACTGGAAACAGTTGTTCCTTTTGATGAAATGCAAATGAGCTTTTTATCAAGGAGCACCCCCCCACCCACCCTACCCCATCCACAGCCCATCCCCCCCGCTCCCCGACTGCCACGGCTGGGGGCTGAACGCTCTCCAAGCAGCTTGTGTCGGCGTGGTCTCCGCAGCCAGTGGATACAGAGGATGCGCCCACTCAGCGTAAGTCTGGGGGGGGAATTAAACTTCTTCCATAACACTCTGTGGCTTTGTGAAGCGGCCACTTCATGGTCAATCACTAAACACACAACGAGCTACGATGCCACAGTTGCATCCAAACTTTGCAAATAACGTGAATGAACACAATAGTGACAGCCATCTCATTGTTTTAGAGTTGTTGCAGGGATGCTTTGCTGTGGGTTTCGAAAGCAAGATCAATCTCGCCTGCAAAACTGAATGAAATTGGCCCGTTTGAACCACAGAGGACGATGGGTATTTTTGGTGCACTTGTCTCTAATGATAGGGCAGCAGAGTGGGTGGAAGGGGAATAGAGCGGGTAAATTTAGCACACTGTTAGGACTACTATGGCTCAGAGAGGCGGTTATATACCTCCAGAGAAACAACTATTCCCTTCCGTTCAGAACAACAGTACAGTACACAGAGTTGTTCCAGCTGATTGTTGGAGACATGTCACTTTATGTAAGTGCCGGCAGATAGAGAGTGAGGGAACTATACAATCTCTTTGGGCTTCTTTAATACGTCTTTGAAAAGAGGATAAAAACAGGTGTTTATAACCTCAGCTTTCTGGGATATCACTTTATCTGTGCATTCGAGACAGTCGGATCACATCAGCGTCAGTATTCAGAAGTTAAAATGAGGCAATATAGGGTGAGCCAAGCATCTCTTTCTGCAAGCGTATTGTCTCTCTCGGCTCCCCTACAGCAGGTACTTGAGCAGGTAGCATTTCAAGCAATAAAATATTGTTTTGCGAATGACAAACATGTTAAAAACTCAAATTGGAATTTCTCATTAAGGATGATTTAGGGGGGAAATTACGGTATGAAATATAAGGCTTGTGCTTTAGATATTACTTTTACTGTTGCCAACTTTTCCCATCTGCATCTCCTTATAAAACCACAGAGAAATATACAAATATTGAAGTTTAATTTGAATAAATAAAGAGCTTTTTTTTGCCGCTGCCTCTTATTAAATCAAATAACTATTCATAACTTTTACGGCACTGTAACTTTTATTCTAGTATTTTTCTGCCTATTTTGTCTGATTCTCTTGACTTTTAATGACTGTTTTTAAATGTATTTAAATTACATTTTATAATGTGTTTTCTTTTGCAATATGACTGATTGCTATTCAGTTTTTTGTAAAGCACATTGAAAACGGCCTTGTTGAAATATGCTATATTACTACACTTGCCTTATCTTTCCTTACATGACACCTATGAAAAATATATTCAGATATAAGCAAGTAAAATAACATTTACTCCACTGTACTTTTATTGATAAGTATTGGAGTTAAGTTTGTCAGTTGAACTTCAAATGATCAGAAACTAGTTTTAATGTGTAAAAATGAAAGTATACTCACATCACCAGCGAGCAGGGCGCCGTTGGCCTCGGCCATGTTCATGTAGTTGTTGTTATTCTGGAACTGCAAATGAAAACAAAAAAACAATCAGCTTACCAGTGTCCAGATACATTTCAGTGCAACACGAGCTCTCCTCTTTCATAATGGACACCTGTCACTCAAACAGATTGCCACACTTGGCTGTGAATGTTTACACACTGGGTTAACCCCTTTCTCTACGTGCACGGGCGCATTTCGCCAATCTGCCATTATTGCAACATGGCGAGAGGCTTGTGAGAGGCCCAGGCCAATTCAACCAGGGTAATGAGAATCTGGTCTGGCTATTCAGCTCATATGGGATGGCAATTAAGGATATGTTTGCATCACAAAGCCCAGTATCAAGATGCTGTGGCAGGTTATTAACTTCAAATAAACTATGGGAGTGGAGAGATACTGAGGGGAAATAAGGAGGTGGGTTTTCCAATGTATCTTACCCATGTTAATTTGACATTAACTCATGAATAATCTGATCTCAACATAAATTAAGTTTGTCTTTCTTATCCTTATCTATCCTAGTGCAATGCAACACATACACATGTATTCTAGTCAAGCATCTATGTGGTAATATCTGAGTTTATATCAGGGTAATATTAACACAGTATTCAGTGGTGATAGTGTCAGACTTCTAAGACATATTAGTAAGTGAGACAGTTGATAAGCTATTAAACCCTGCACTTTGGTAAGAAATAACATGTTTTCATAATACACCCCGCCCTCTCAACCCACACATAGCCTGCTGGCAAAATGGCAGCTACTTCCTTTGGAAACACAACCATGCTGACAGGTAGGAACAATGGGACATAGCATGAAGAATTATGGGCTAGCAGCTGGGCCCGGGAGCACAATGCACCTCTCTGTGAGTGAGGAGTGCAAAACCCTAGCCTACACGGCACGGAGGAGAAAGAGTCACAGTGCGTTTGCGTCTTCATGAGGTACCACTGAGAACACATCTTTGAACAAAGCTCGGCAGTAATCTCTTTTGTGTGTTTATTACAAAGTCACTCTCTTAAAACATTATGAGAGACCAAGAACTCCAATAGAAGGAGAGAGAAAATGGCTTCTTATCCTAGCAGAAGCCAAACAATGGTGGAAACAAATTAAGATCAGAGGGAAATGAGAAGTGCATTAATATATTTTCTATCCCTTTGTGTTTTCTCCCCATTCTCCTTTTCTTCTGAGTGAGAATGTAATTACAGAAAGAACTGCTGCTAATCAACTGCGAATGGTATCCATTAATTAGTCTATGCCCTGGAGAGAGTGGGGAATCAGCAGCAATGTTAACAGTGTTACGCACCAATGAGAAGCGGAGCCACAAGCAGGTGGTTGCAGCTCTCTAAGGCCTCTGGTGCCATCTCACCTGGAGCCGCCCTGATAAACTATATCTGACTGGAGCAGCAAGGTACATGTTTGCTTAAAAGGCACACAAACACCGTTCTAGTGAGAAACATGTGTCAATAGCTAGCACACCTTCACCCCCCAGCTGTGTGTAACTCTGAGACGTGACATGGCCGGGTTATGTCACCCACTCGGCTGGTAATTAACCTTACGCTGGGCTTATCTTGGAAGTGTTACTCTTCTTCTTTTAGATAACAAATTGAAGTCTCAGAGATATCTTTCTCCATTCAAGCACAAGGAACATTGTTCTGGTAGTGAGGGGAGATAGGGCTTCTTGCAATGCTGTCTCTGTCTTCTTCTGCTGGATGTGAATACGATTTTAAGAGTGAGTGCTTATTGTAAACAGTTCTCTGAGAAGTCAGGAAAACCCCAGAGGAATTGAAGGTAATCTTTATCATACTTTAATATAAATGCTTGTATACTGTCCTGTCTCTTGTGTAAAAGAAAACTAGCTGTAAGATTCTTGATTATACTTTTTTGTCATTTCCAACTGCAGTGTTGCACAACAATGTTTCATGTGGATGACAAATTCAAGAGCATGTAAGTGATGTTTCATTAAAACAATCACCTCTGTGGGGCATTGTTGAAAAAAAGACATACTGTGAGAACAGACATCGAGTGAAACACATTAGCTCCATTAGAGAAAACACAATCAAGTTAAGTCCACGTGCTAATTAGTGCAGTGAAACTCCCTGGGCTCTGCCTCTGTGAATCTGGTTTTATTGTGTGTCCAGGGCCCTTTAAGAGCAGCTCCATATCTCCACCGAGAACTGTGACTAACATCCCAAGAAATGTCCCCAGCCACCAGTATCAATCTTCACCATTAAAAGCTGTACCATGTACCAGAGCAGAAGCCCCGGCGGACAACCAGAGCAGGGAGTGGAGATTATTATTGTTATTCCCAATTCATCTTTTGTGGGGGGGGGGGGCGTTTGCCACTCGTGTTCGCAGCAGTGACAATTGAGTCAAGTGCCAGATGAAATTAAGTGTGATTGGAGGGACCACGCAGCTGAAATGGGTCAGCGCAGACAATGAAGGCTCTGTAATTAAAATGATGTGACGAGCTAGACAAGAGCTGCCATGTGAGACGGAGAACAACCGTGTGTGTGCCAAGAAAGTATATATTTTGAATCAGAGATGTAACACATAAAGAAAAAGTAAGGAGTGGAATTACTTGGTTTTGTGTGAAATAAATGCTCCTGAAACGCATCTTTGAATATCCGGTAAAGCTCTATAGCAATAGCCCAGGCAGTGATCTTACAAACTTTCAAGAAACCAGCACTTCTTTCTTCACATTTCCAAAAAGCAGTCATGTGCTACAATAAGAGACCCAAAGGGAAGCCATAGAAATGGTGCTTTAACGTAACTACGAGGTAGAAGGCTTTTATTAACAGTGAACTCACAGTTAAAGGTGTAATATGAGTTAGACTAAGAGTCAGACATGGCAGAGCAAACACTGGGCAGCCAGTGTTTTTATTTCTCCTTTTGCACCACCAGCACATTTCTCCAATAACTGTTTAAAAGGAGAGAATTAAGAGCTTACATGAGCCCTGATCCTAACGTGAAAAGACTCCACTGTCTGCATGATCGCAGGCAGACAGAAAACTAGGCAACCTCGCAGTGAATGGGATACATTTCTACGTTTTCTGTAAAGACACACCATTGGTTTTTTATTCCATGTCAAGAAAATACTTCAAGGATATGATTTGAATCCTTGTGAAAGCTTCAGATTTGTATTATCTGACAGAACTGTCCAAATCCAAATCCAAGCAACAAACATCAGCATGCATACTGCTTGTTTTTTTTTCTGACTGAAGCCAGTGTCATTTTGATGCTCGATTCCCCCCCCACACATTTTAAATCCCAGGGCAGGAATATTTGTACGAGAGAAAGTCCAGTGGGAAATAAGGTGTTTTACAGCTATTATAGCAAACAAAATTATTTCAACCTCAGGGTGAACACAATATTGCACCAACACGACCCCATCTAACCCCCAATATGATGGAGTAACCACACAGATCCTATCAGTAAACATGAACTGGACAACCAGGATCCACAGAACACACGCCTGAAGAGCCTCTGATAGCACAGCTGCCAGCTCTGCGTGCATACACATGGAAAAATAAACATACCTTCTTATTTGAACAGTCAATGGTGATTAAATGATAACGAAATACTGGAAAAGACGCAAGAGAAAAGCTTTTTGCAAACAAACATTATTTAAACCTGCATTTCCTTGGGTTTTGACGTGTAATCAAAAAGTCACCATAGCCGTGCTGTCTGTCAGCAGGTAACCAATTATTCCTCAGCACCAAAAACCACCAAACTAATTCAATCAAGAGCCCGGGCTTTTCCCGAAACATATCAACTGCTGACAAGCGATTTTACAGTTCAGCTTGAGCTCAGTAATCACAGACTAGCATGTGTTCTCTGGAATATGACACTCGCGCTAATATGTTCTCCAGTGGTCTCCATAAAACGCAGCAAAAGCACCGCAGTTAAAACTCAACGTCCAATCCCGAGAAACACACGGTAATTTGCTGTGTATTGTTTTATGCAATGTCCTAAAAGCATAGCCTACCACCAGGGCTCTTGTTCAGTGAAGACTCAAAAGGAGAAGCACTGTTTCCTCTCCTGCAAAGGCTGTATCCTCTGTAGAAATAATCTTCTTATTCTCTGAGGTCCTCTTCACCAAATACAGGCTCATTTACAACCCAATTCAGCATAAACACTGCAGCTGCCTGGTGATCACAAGACCTATTCCCACCCAGCAGGCCGTCGCACATGCAGGGGAGAGCTGACATACTATAGAGATATATATTCCTCCTATGTGAGCAGCAGTCAATTTGTAAAACGGCTACACATCGCAGCATGATCACGCAGTGGGCTCGCGACCTGTGCTCTGATCTGCATGCTGGATCGATTGGTAATTCGCTTTAAAGCTAAAATCATTACTCCGACCAGCACTGTCTTCCTCCATCAGGATTGACAGTCCTAAACTACATGAAGAAGAATTAAGGGGAAGTTCATTTTAAGCATCTCACTCTTCCTCTTCCTCTTCCTCTTGCCTCACCACAGTAGGGGCAGTGGATCCGGCATGATAAAAAGTCCAGGTCTTATCTTGGATCTGAATCAGGCTGATGACAGTTTTGTTCAGGCTTTTTGCTGATCATCTTCTCTCTGACACCACACTGATCATTGTGGCCTGAACCAGTGTCCTCACATCTTGCTTTGCTTTAGTAAACATAGGCCTGGGTGAACAGTTCATATATACATCAAGCCTGACACAAACGGTCATATGTTCTGCTACATGTTACAAGAATGATATGGATCAGCTCCAACAGGATGCTACCTTTTGTAATGACCAGAGACTGTTAAAAGGGCATAACATCCAGGTTATAAACTGGACCTTTTGTCTTTGGAAGATGTAATCACTAAGGCTTAAAACTATGTGAACAAGAAAGTATGGATGGCATTTGTATCGAGTGAACCAAAAAGCAGACCCTCTGTACTTTAAATTACTCTACATGTACGCTACAGTCACGGGGCGGGAAACTACATATCCAACCAAAATCACAAGCTTAACTATGAAAATAAAGGAAAAACTTAAAGCGATTTCACAGCTCAGCAAATATGTATTATGCTTTTTTTAAGCTACCCAGTCATTATGGCAGTGTTGAAAGACAGGGAAAGGAAAGCTATAGTTGGTGCGTTCAGCATTGCTTGGGGCTGCATTTATATTCAGCACAGACGCCGTGTACAAGAGTGATAACACGGAGAAACATACAGACCAGGGGGAACGCCATGTGTAAGATCTTTGCATTACTTTTAAAGTTTACTTTGCCAGTACATTAGTTCAGGTAGAAAAGCAGT
The DNA here is from genome assembly GCF_902827175.1 of Gymnodraco acuticeps. Lineage (NCBI taxonomy): Eukaryota > Metazoa > Chordata > Actinopteri > Perciformes > Bathydraconidae > Gymnodraco > Gymnodraco acuticeps. The sequence continues at coordinate 814,802 of NW_022990270.1, forward strand.
CAATCCCAGAAAAGTCAACTTCTCACACACTACATTCCCAAAATGAACTCTTATTTTATAACAAGTTAGAACATGCTGTAATTGCTTAAACACTCTTTCACCACAGCAGTGCTATACCATTTCGGCTATCGCATCGAATGAATGACAATAATACCATAGTAATGTTAGGATCTTCTGATATATGTTTAATTATGGGCTTCCAAATTTAGAAGCACAATTACAGCCATGCTACCTGGGACACATTGGTGATTGAGCTAAATGCTAATCGGCATGCTAACAGGCTCATGATAGAAACACAAGCTGAGGTTTAGCAGCTAATCTTTGATCATGAATGTCTGATGTTCTTGGAAATAGAGCTAATTCCTTTTGGACGGAAAATAGAAAATAGTTGACTGATACAACTATTATTCATAGTGTGGCTATGAATAAGAAAAGTCCTATTATACCTATACTCTTATTTTCTATCATCGACATGTATTGAATAATGCTAACATTCTAGGCGTTTCCATCATCAAGTTTTTGTGTGACTTAACAGTAACACTTTTGTAGCATGGCCACATCCAACCCCACACCATACAATGGAACTAAAATACACTGAGGTTCACCATAGCTATGTTTTCTCTGAGGCCAAGACTACAAAAATGCTGCCAAAACAAAGATGGTCTTAGTATTTGTCATAATGGATCCATAGTCTGAGCCCAGAAGTCTCAATTCTATGCAGGTCAACATCCAACATCCCAGGTTTTCTTTCTAGCCGTTGAGTCTCTGCTCTGTACTTTCAAGAGCAAATCCTAAAAGAAAGCGCAAGCTAAATGGGGTTCCATCTTTGATCTGGCGGGGTGCAAAGCCATTGGCCAACAGCCACAAAGGGGCTTAGGCAATGGAGAGGGCCTCAGAAACATGGTGTAGCTTTCTCACAATGGCCGCTGTTGCATGGACACACAGCTCTTGAGGAAGCAGCATGAGAAAGACTTGGCTTGGCGGTGTTGTCTTGCTTTTACTGCTAAGCCATGTCTCAAGGCTTGTTTACTCTCAGCAGCTTTGAAGACACTCCAACTCACGATGTTATCAGAGGTGTGGATTTTAACCAAGCTTACTCTCTTGACATTCTTCAGTAAAGTACAAGAGGCTGCTGTGGGGTTAAAAAAGCTAATAACCCTCAGAAAAATATGTGATTATAAAAGAGAAAAATCGGTCTGCCACTGCTAATGTCTGTGTTCCTGGTTGAGTTAATGGCGATGGTTGTGTTACTTCTTGTGGTTTTTCAGACGGCTATGAGCTCTGGTGCCTGGATTCACATAAAGCTTTATTGCTCTAGCAGCAGATACATTTTTATATTCCCTGTACTGACGTTACTGGCTAATACACTCATTATAACAGGCTTTGGGAATGTGCAAAGTCAAGCGCTTTTGGAGACGGACTCAACACAATCCTTTATTTTTAAGCTGCTAATGGCGGAAAACGGAAAACGTTGAGCGACAATATGCAAGATAATGATATTTTTGATTCCAAGTATTAAAGGCAACAACAAGACAAGATGTCAGTAAATGCATGGCATTTAGGACAACTTGGCTAGATGTTATTGGTTAGGTTGGTGTTGTTCTTTCTTGACATTTAAATCAGAAATCCTTTCAAAAGTAAATTAAAGTAAGCATTTCAATGAATGCTCATTTGTAGCAACATGTGTAGGGTGACGGGATGCCAGAAACTAACCATGATCAAAATCGGAAATCGGACAGCCCTGGCGAATAATAATCGCTGGCATCCCGAGTAGGGTGTTTAATCTGAAGATGTATTTCTCTCTTCCAGTTACTGCTGATAAGTTATTGAGTTGCACAATACCTTCCAAGGTGTTGGGCAACCTGTGTCTTTTCTGTTATTCTTATCATAAGCCCACAGTAAGCACAAACCGAACAGTTGTTCAATCTCTATAAATCTGAAAAACACAAACTGCTGAACGGTGACTCATATATCAGTCTATTATATACTACAGGGCTGACTGTATTAAACAAATGGCTGGGCCTGCAGCTGGAAAAGAGAGGCAATATAGAGAGAGCAGAGGTTATTGTCTAATTTAAATCTTGGCTGTGTTCCCAGAGCTGTACCACATTCCAATTTGTGGCTGTTGCTTGGCGCTACTGACAGACGTCCGGCTGCAAATACTCTCGGGCTCCTCTCCAGAAATGTGTCTCAAAACCTGACAATCAACAAGTTGGCAAAGATCAACGATTAATGAAAGGGTCATATTAAGTGGAGTAATAAAGACGCACAAATAGATTCTGCACGTGCCTTTTTCCTCCGCCCCCTGTGGTTGAAATAATGCATCTATAATCATTATGACTTGATGTGCTACAACAAAGGCTCATAAAGAAAAGTGAGTGCATTGAGCCTTTAATGTGTTTGAGTTCCGTAATGAAATAGCAGCTGGATGAGACATCTGTGAACACATAGTAGTTACAGAACGGTTGAGCGGGCTCTTAGAAGCAATTAGCTTATTTCAGGCATTTTCTTCTTGGCATACTATTGTCCGTTCATCTGGTAGATTGACAGCACACCGGGACATCATTAGCGAACCTGACGGCTGTTGAGTCGCAGACATTGTTTTTCTTGTGACAGCAACCATCAGGCTAAGTGCTTCGCTAATGTTTTTAACAGTATTTAAACTCAAAATGTCACTTTAACATTTCCCTCCTTCAAAAAGCAGTGTGAGATTAAGATAGCAGCTTTGAAGAATTACAAACACTAAGCCTCAACTTTGATTCCATATCATATCAGCGCTGACTTTTAAAGAGATTCAGAACAAAGACACACGACACGTCTTATAGTCTCAACGCAAAAAAAAGATTCCTTTCCTCTGTGTGAAATGACAGGTTTGGAGATCAAAGGCATGCGGGAACCTGGAGGTCTGCGGTGTATCGAAGCAGAGTTGTCTTAGTGAGCAAAGTGTTCACACGAATAACTACAAGCTTTATGTGAAAGCATTTTTTGTTGATGACACTTCTAAGTGTGATGCCAATCAAATGCAGCCGTTTTTCTCCAGACCTAATTTCCCAACTGTTTCTATGAGGCAAATTAGTGAAAATCCATTTGGCACACAAATCTTACACTTGAATGCACATTATAGTACACACACTGCAGGTAAATAATGGATGGCTGTCAATCAATATAATGTACATATAGACGAGAGTTCATCTTGTCGAATCTGTCTCCTTTTACAATTTGAAAATAAGACATATTCGTACATCCTTTACAGCCGTATTGATTTCCTATTTGGACAACAGATCCCTCTGAGCACTTGTAGTCCAATTCGTTAGTCTAAGCAGCGTAAAAATAAAAGAGGGGGTCATGGCCAAGGTCTGCATTTGAGTCTTGACCTCTATTTTAGGTGAGTTTCTCCAGTCAAATGCACTCACACCTTGCTGTTCTCCAATCACTCTCCGTTTGTCTTAATAGAGTGCCACAGTGACGCGTCCTAAAACTCCTTCCGGTTCCTTCGACAAAAACGCAATAGGATTTTGGAAAATAGCTGGAAATAAGGTCTGTGGTTGACACGCATTTAAGAGACGGATCACGTTTTGTTCAGCCGGATAATCTCCACATGTCAACCCTACTTTTATAATTTTCGAATCATAAATCTAGTCGCCAGAAGCAAAATGCTAACGTTATGCTATAAACGAACTACAACGTAAGATCCATATTCAAAACTCAGATTCAAAATGGTACGAGTTGAAGCGTTTGTTTGAACAGTCTGCAGGAGGCAGGTACTTGCTTTCAAGCAGAACAGGGCAAACAAATTTAGCGGGAGTGTTTACGTGTTCGGCGTAATGACGTACAACGGCCTCGACAACTTCTGTAGTCCTATTCAGCCACTTGGTAACAACCATCGTTCTTCAGACACGTCAACTCTTCAGAAATCACCAGTGGGGTCACTCCTGATGGATTTAATGTCGTAGAACAAAACGTGATCTGTCTCTTCAATGTGTGTCAACCACAGCCCTTATTTCCAGCTATTTTCCAAAGTCCTATGGAGAGATCGCATTGCTTTTTGTCGAAGGAACCGGAAGTGGTAAGATGTAACTTACTTCCAGGTTTTAGGACGCGTCACTGTGGCACTCTATAAGGCCCATGCTTGGCCTGCTTTTCCAACTCTGCCAGTATATATTCTGCAGAGCATCAGAACGTGTGATATTGTAGCCAAAATGTCAAGGTATCCTGATGTTTTTTTGAACGCAGGAATGAGGAACAACTTTGTAAATAACCTGAAACTAACAAACCCAAAGCTTTTATTGTTTAAAATACATGTTAAAGATGCATTGGTCCAATTGATCTATATACAAACAAAGCTTGTAATGACACAATTAGAGATTTAGCACCATGCTGGAAATACTGACTGTGGCTTTAAATCAGAGTGAGAATTCCCACCGTCAACTTGTCATCAGCTAATTCACCTGGAGCCAGAGGGGGAGCTTCACTGGACACAAAGGGAGAGTTAATCTCTTCATTCATCTTTGCTAAAGAGATCGACCCAATTAGTTTGCCACATTGACTGACAGCCCTTGTGTTTGCTTTTCTCTCTCGACTTTTCCCCCCTTCTTAAATCAAGAGTTTATGCTGGCCAGCTATAAAAGCCTTGAAAATTATTAGAAGAAACCATACAACAGCGAAATAATCATGATGTCTTTATTTAAATCTGTCGAGTCTGAAATATTCACCACTGCAATTTGCTGTGACTGATTGGCCAATGGAAGGGTTGCTTGGGGATAGCGCTCCAGAGTTCGCTAATTGAGCGGATTTGACTTGGGAGAGCTTTTTTCGGCTGATAACTACACACATTCCCCCTTTTAAATGTACTTTTCTTTTTTGTTAGCCTCTCCGAAGAGCCAGTGCACATCAGAATTACGACGCTTGCAGGAACAGCAGTATGTAGGACAGTTCATTTTTTCGATTTACCGTCCCTTGAAAATGTGATTCCACATCGTGTTGCGTCTGATGATTTACCAAAAGTGTCTCTGGCTGTAGCCCAGAGAGCAGTCAGAGAGTTGGCCTGGTCACTGCTCAACTGTCCGATGGAGACACTCAAACATCAGGGACAACAGCCATCAGACAATACTCACAATAAAGCGAATGTTGATGAAATGACTGGAAATGTCATTAATTTAGCAATACGTGAAATAAAGGCTTTACAATACTAAATAGTCATTGTTTTTTGCCAACCATAGCAACCTATTGTTGGAAATTCTAATGCATTTTCTATTAGCCATATGCAGTTTTATTTAAAGGGAATTTCCCTCTCATAATTGAAAAGTTAGACGATAAGCAATCACTGGTAAATGCTTGGCTGCACAATTTAATACACTTCTATATAATTACGTTAAAACAGCACGGCGTGAGATGACAAGTAGCTTGGTTGATGTTAGAAAGACTTAGAAAGACATTGTTGTTTAATTGATATTCGTAAGCTAATTTGCAAAATATAGTCAAATTGAGTCTTTAGCTTGTGTAACATTTCAATACAAATCTCCTTTGAATAATAATGACTGCCTTCCTTTTAATTCACACACAATATATAGTGATAACTGATGAACTGTGACACTTTGACAATAGTATGGTTATGTTCTGTAGCTGGCACATACATGCGAGGGATTGAAAGGCTTAAAAAGGAATGATAAACAGTGCAGTAAGGGTAAGCCATCAAATGTCTAATAATGAGCCGTTTCATTATAATCCTGTATGGGTAATTATGAGATGAATATGTGAATGCTGGTGTTGGCATGTTCTGCAGCCAGGAAAGGCTGAATTTACCACAGTCTTTTTGTCACAATGCTTCAAAAATGGCTTTCTTTCACATTAAATCTCGTTAATATTGTACAGAAAATAAGAGAGATGCTGCTATTATTTTCCAAAACACACCCGTAATGCTCCGGGGCATGATTTGCCATTGTTATTCAGTGTTCGCTCACCTACACTTAAAACATGATCCTTCTGGATTTTAATTAAGCACCAAGGTACCTCCCAAGGGCTTCTGACTTGGCAAAGGAAACGTCTTTGATTTATGTTCTACTTTGTTGTTTCTGCTTGAAGCTTGCCTGTTATGAGAGTGTGTGGTGATAAATGCATGAACTGGGAAATTACACTTATTTGATTATTAGTTCCTTTTATGAATGTTTTTCTACTGACAATATCAAATCCCAATAGTGACGCAAAACACGTGATATTTTGTCAACTGACAACTGATGATGCTAGGACTGGGTAAACTGGGAATTTTACTGTAAGAGCAGTACATGCTATATTTGGTAACAACTCCATGTTAAATCAACACAAGCTGATAGAAATGGGTCTCAGTGTGTTCAGCATACCAACAGGATAAAACTTATATTTATCCATTTACATGCATCCCCCATATTCACCCCCTTCACACAGCAGAAAATAGCACAATTCAGCAAATTACTTAATACTAATTTGCACCACACCCGATGCCATTTCAATAATGGTTATAATGAAACTCAATTTACTGGCTGTTAGATAAGTAATCATAAGCCAAGATCGTGGCCTTTTAACAATGTATAGCTGTAGGCCTACCTGCCTGTCAGCCTTCCATCTGGGCACAAACTTATCTCGTGCCCTCATTGGTCATGTGTGCGTCCGTGTGTGTTGGAGGAGGGGCTCTGTAAGGAAGTCTGAAGGAAGGGGCAGATATTTTCCGGTTGCGTACTTTCAAATTCTAGCGCACTCGAGCTATAAGTGTATATAGTTGTCAGCATGCCTGTCAGTCATCATGGTATCGTATTTAAAAAAAACTCTAAGTATTATATTTATGGGTAAAAGTGATTTTATGTTTAAAACTATCAATGCGGCAAAAAGAAACTTCATAAAACTACAGGTTGTTGGAAAAAAAATAATTTGCATCCTAAAAAGAAGCCAAACACATTTCAGATAGATGAACAAACAACATATTATTGGCAGTATTCACATGTACTATAAATACATATGAACACTTCCTGGAATTCAAAAGTGTTACACTTGTTGGCCAAAGCTAATATTGTTGTTTCAATTTCTAGGTAGGCATTACTTATTCAGTTTGCGTATAGCGTGGACAGCAGCCAGTTTTCAATGTGAAACTTTAAGTATTGGCAGGAGTGTAATCCAGACTACCCAGGTGTACACTGTGCAGCTGTTGTCAATAAAAGTCCACATGCCCCGCAATAACACATGACAAATACTCATAAGTAATGTAATATTGTTAAGACGATTATCTTTTATGCAATCTGGATGGAAATGCATCATAGCTGGCGATTGAGTAATGGTGTCTAAGTTTCTCTGGGTGGATTCAGTCGAATGTTGGATGTGATGCCATCTCAGCCTGACAAATCAAAGCCCTTTCTGAAGATGTAAGTGAATATGGTCAGCCACGTCAGTACAATGGTTACAGAGACAGAGCTTGCGCTGCTCTCCTCGATGTGTATCAGAAGGTAATGGAGTCTCCAAACTACAGGGGAGCTGCAGGATCGCCACGATTAGCTAGTGGAACTGCTGAAGGTCACCACTGCTGAGCTGAGCAGCCACAAGCCCTCATAAAACCATGCAGCGTATCATTATTTTCAAAGTGTTTCATTATGGACGGTTAACCTTGGCTAACTCCGACCTCACACTTTAATCAGCTGCCTGTAATGCCTCTGAAAGAGTGTAATCAGTCAGCTTCTCTTCTTGTTTATCAGTGGGAGAGAAACAAATACAGTGAAGTCTTTTTAAAAGAAATAGAGAAATAAATCCCTTTCCCAAGGCCGTGCAGGTATCTGAAAAGTCACATAGTGAGTCAGAAGCTGTAAAAGACGAGGAACTAGATCAGTTTCCTCCGAAGGAATGTCTTTAGAAAGAATCGTCAGATGAAGTCCAGGGAGGGAACGTTGCCAAGGCTGAGGCCTCACTGAGCTTAATCTTGTTTCTACTTCTGCCATACCGCACTATGACCACATGTGAGAGTCCACGAGCCAGCAGAAACACACACATCACAATAAACAAGGACACGCTGTGAATGAGCCTCGACTTCAACTCCTGAAAATATCTGAAGTCGGCTCAAGATTTTCATGGACCCCATTCATGATCCCAGTCGAGGTTGAAGGGACTGAACTTTATTATAAGGCTTGAGCTTTTACTGGGGCCACGTCCATTGTTCCTTTTGATCGTGTTACTGAATACAAAAACTAGGCAGACTCATGAATACTGCATGATTTCCATCTTACTGACATGAAGAACCATCAAAGCAGTGATTCTTCAGTAACATGTTGAGAGCTTTGCTCATTCAATTGAAGATAATTGTTGAGCAATTACAGCCAAAAGAGTGATGTCATGAGTCAACAGTGTTTTCTAGAAACTGTGATGTCTGCTGATAATCTTCAATTTGTCTTCCTTACAGTACAGGTCCTGGCAATTTAAGCATTATTAACATTTTATTGTTATGTTCACGCAACTCAAAGATCTTGTTTGAGGCTTAGGAAAATATAAAAATCTTAAAGCAATGTTGGATAAGGTCAGTGTGTCGTACTTTAATTCAGGTTTCCAGTCTGCACAGAGAAATATATTTGTTTTTAAGCTAAGAAAACGTATTAAAAAAAGTTATACATAAGTGATTTGGAAAGGGCAAAATAACAAGAACAATAGATTAGAGGGCAGGAATACAAAAGAAAAACATTAGCAAAGAGTAGTTGACGTTTAATTGCTTGCAGACGTTCCTTTTAACATGAGCTTGTTCTCTAAGATGGATACAAAGAAATGTCTTACTAAGTATAGGGAAGGCATAAAGGGCATACATATTCTTCTAAGAACAGATGTTTTATTTCCCTCCGGGACGACACGGTACAGCGAGACCATCCTCCATCAGTTCAATGTGTTGTGAACTTGATATCATCATGAACTTGAATTACGGCGACAAAGAAAAAGTATATATGCCAGAGAATATCAGTGTAATGCATATATATAAAATATCTAATCAAACTATGGCAGGGAGAGATGGCAGTTTTCCAATTATGGGAGACTATTAAAGCTCGTTTAGTGGGGGCTGGGTTTATAGCCTGCAGTATTATTGCTATGGTAGAGTTACTGCTGAGATAGACATTAACATTATCCAACTGCCACAGAGAGACTCTAAAAAAACAGTGTTTGACAATCCAAGTATCTAGACACATCTGACCAGCGTGTACGAGCATGAAGTCAAGTCAAATATTACAAAACAGTGCTTGTAGGCAGCACATGTTTCTACATCTTTTTAAAACGATGGGTTTTAAAGTGGCGCTTACATGTTTTGTTGTGTTATAAACAGGTTGTATTTGAAGTTTGCATTTCTTGAATTTTGCATCAATTGGCTCCAACGTGCCAATTCAAATACAACTTTTATTTACCCCCATTGTTTAAGCTCTTTGTTCAACGGGTCGGAGGGATAGAGCACACCTGCTACTATTGTCAGTCCCTTTAGTGCAACCTGGTAACACGCTGCATTATTGGAATGTCACGTAGGAGGGGGAAGTGGATTAATCACACTGCGTAACATGTAATACTATACACACCTGCAGCCCATTCACCTCTAATGAGAAATATATTCCTACTCAACCGGATACACGAACAATTGCTGGAACAGTGACTTGTATATTTCTATGAGTGTCGGCTGCTTTAGTTAGAATGGTCACAGCTAAATTAGAGGAGAGACAGAAATCATACACCAAGTGAGAGCCCAGTCGGCTCTGATTGGTTAGCTGGCAGGCTCTGTTGTGATTGGTTAGAGATGTCCCGCCCCTTAGCCACTTACAATGTACTAGCTAATAGAAGCGTGAGTGTTACAGTAGTGATGTCACTATGTTATAGAAGTAACAAGGAGGCGTTGTGTTGGAGAGATACTTTGGGATTTTAGCCTTTGAAGACCATTTAAAATTCACAAAAACCTAAATAACATAACTCCAAAAAGCGTAATAGGGCTTCTTCAATTTGATCATCTCCATTAACCTGATTGGACACTAGTTAAAGTGAAAAGCAGTTACAGCTATAGGGGAGAAGTCTAACATATAGATTTGTACTAGTCCGTCCTAGAAAATATCAGAAAATAGACGGAGGACAGTCGGTGTCCTTTGCTCCCTGAAAAGAGCTTAGGAGAAGGGTTAAATAAAGCCAGTTAAGTTAAAAGGAAAACAGCTCAACATGTTTTGATACAGTCCGTGAGCCCATTGAGAGAATTGGACATTAGAACTATGAAACATAGAATTGCTGCCTCTCTGGAAAGCTTTAAAAATGAATGTGACTTACAGTAAAGGTGGGTTAGGTAATTCACTTCAGAAACACTTGTTATATTCCATGGAATGCTCTTAAAGGTGGGGTAGGTAAGTTTGAGAAACCGGCTCGAGATACACTTGTTGTTATATTCCATGGAATGCATAGCAATGAATATCTTAAGTGCTTTCACAAAAAATCCATAAAAAAAATGTCCTCTGTGGAAGCCGTGGCGCTGTAAAAAGCACGACCAATCATCTGAGCCGGCCCGGCTAAAATAACTGGATGGCCTACCTGCCTGTCAGCCTTCCATCTGTGCACAAACTTATTTGTCATGTGCACGTTCGTGTGTGTGTAAGGAAGTCTGAAGGAAGGGGCAGATTTTTTCCGGTTGTGTACTTTCAAATTCTAGCGCACTCGAGCCGGTTTCTCCAACTTACCTACCCTACCTTTAACAGCAAGAGCTAACCACTAAAGGGACACGGCACTTATTGAATCAGTCGACCAGAAGTGATTGACTGGTCCTTTTGAAAAATGCTTAATTCATGGTAAAGGCAGTTTTCTGTGGCACAGGGAGTTTTCCCTTCCTTTTAATAAGTCAGCAAGGTTGAGAGAGGCTGTCAAAGGTATAGTGAGCCAAAACCAGATTAAAACAGTTCATCATGGTGGAAAATATATTGTGGGGGCCTTGCTTTGATTGAAAGGGAACCAGTATTTACACAAACATAAGGAGACTCCTTCAAACTCCAACAGGAAGTTAATCTACCTTTGACCTCAGCAGATTGACTATTTTTCACATCAGTGACATATATACAACTTGGCAACACTTGAGTAAGTGTAGTGCTTTTGGTACTCGAGTGAAGAGGTATCTCAGTTAAGATCATCCAATCCCTCACTGACCTTGAATCTGTCATCTACACATCTTTGAGAGAAGGAAGGAGGTAAGGCTAACAACTTTCTCATCAAGGATGCTTTTGTGGGGTAAGCTTTCATTGCTTTGTGTATCTCCTTACAAACAATTTTGAATTTCTCTTTCGTGCTATAATGGTTTAATCACCGTCAAAATTAATGAAACATTGATATTATTACTGTGTCAAGTTTCAGTTAAAGCATACTGATGCCAAAAATAATTAATATCTCCAAGAAAGGTTGTTATAAGACAATAGGCACATTTTCCTTTGAGCAGCAGATGGGAATGTAATGATCAGACATAACAAAGTGCTAATGTTGCTTTACAGGACATTTAAGTAACCATACATCACGTTATGCACTACCACTGTAACAAAACAAGTCCTTCATGACTTTGAATGTCGAAACAAAAATGTTTTCCTCAGGCAGTTACATGGTTTGATGGATGATGTAGTGATGTTGTGCTCAACACCTAATAACAAGTGTGCCTCTCCTGCGGATTCATCCTCTCTGTATCACCGCAATAGATGTTTCTGCAACAGCCATGCAGCTACAAATAGACTTTCACTCACCAGTGTTAATCCTGAAGGATAAACATAAAAGTATACACAAATGGTTGTCCTACTGTGTAAATACATCCAACATGTAAGCATGGATTATTGACTGGGTTTACACTGGAGCTCCAATTTGTCTCTGGTCATGAGATCACAACCTGAGGCCAGCTCCGTACAGCGAGATGTTCTTTGTCAGGACACGTGATGCCCTCTGGGTCCACAAGCCACCGGTTTAGAAACAGCTTAAGAGTGTGAGGTCTGCCTAAATGAACCACGCTGAGTAATGCACACGGCGCTGTAATGAAGTGGATTTATGAGCAGTGATGGCAGGATTACAGAAGGTCTTTACGAGTGTTGATCTGGGTAATGGTCTATGTCTGTCTAAGATTTTTAGAGCCTTTCTCATATCCACCTCGTAAACAAAGTATAGTAAACAAGTATACTGGGAAAACAAGTTACAATGAACAGAAACAAACTCAAAGGCATTGAAGTTGAGTGCTGCGAGTGCCATATCAACATCTCAACGTGATCAACAAAATAAAGAGAGTGGCAGCTGTGATAATGTGGTGTCACATGACTCAGAAGCTATTAGGCTCATAGTTTTATACAAAGCTGCTACAGCTCAAGTTTAACTTGCTTTTTCGGTAAAGCACTTAAAAGTCAGTTTTCATATAAATGATATAGCTTCCCATAAATATGTCGCTATTGCTATTGCCTCAGCGTGTGCTATCATCAGCTTTGTTGAGTGTTAAGACGTCCTGTAGGATGTAGAGAGCTGTGCATTAACAAAACGATAACATCTGCCCTGTGGAGACGTATGTGTGTGTAGAGCAGTTTGTCAGACACAGCCTTCATTCTTAGAGGCGGCAACTACAAGTACAGTGTGTCTTCGAGCAGGCGGACTTAAAATAACACCGTCTAATCTCAGTGGGAAAATTAGGTGTTTAATAAATCTGTTGAGCCACATCTCCTGACAAGCTACAATTAAAAGACTCTGCGAAACACATCAGCTATTCACTTGTAGGACATTTAAACATTTAACATGCACCTTGAAGTCATATCAATCATCTGCCCAGTTTGACAAAGCAGACAGCCTCTAATGTTACACTCCAACCCCCCAACACACACACACACATTTAAAGCTGTGTTTGGATATGTTTAGAATGTGTGTGATGAAATGGCACCAGCTGTGTACACTGGAGGGATGCACAAGGCCCCCTGGTTGAGCGGAGAGTTAACCCCTTCCCTCCCCATGAAGCATGGAGGGCAGCAAAGACAAAAGAGGCCTGGCCTGCTGTGGACACAATGAGAGGTTATTGCCATGGGGTCTGTTGCTGGAGAAGTAAAGTACTTCCCTAATATCCCCCCCCCCCACCCCCCAGTTGTTTAAAATCTTTGTCGTTTTAGTTTCCCTACATATGCATGGGTCAGCAGGGCCCACATGAACCATGAGCAAGGCTTCTGTTTCACCTACACCACTTTTTACAGGCTCAATAAAATCTGCTGATAATTGCAGCTGCAGGTCTACATTATCATGTCAAGTCTTACAGTCTGAACAACTTCCCTAATGGTTGTTTTTACAGCACAGTTGGTCTTTCATATCATAGGGGAGTGGATGGTAAAACACAAAGGACATGGTAAATCACTTCCTGCCTTATCTGTGTTCTGTTGGGAAAGTTAGCAGCAATAGAGGATTTGTCTTGTTATAAAGTACTTGAAGTTCAGTTAAAAGCATCTATAAGACTTTACTGCTACTTAAATACTACAGAAGAGCAACATGTGCATTTATTACAACTCTGCCACTAGAGAGTCGTTACTATATATGTATGCATTGAATTGCTAATACAGCACAGAAAATGGTCACCATAAATAGTCAAAAATATTGGGCAACATTTCATGAAAATAAGGAATATAGTTTGAATTCAAATTAAGTTTGTTGGTTGAAATGCTTTACTAATAAACGGTTTAAAGGTGGGGTAGGTGATTCACTTCAGAACACTTTTAGTTATATTCCATGGAATGCTCTTAACATCCCGATAGCAATGACTATATTAAATACTTTGACAATAAATACATACAAAAATATCATCTGTGGAAGCTGTGGCGCTGTAAAAAGCACGACCAATCATCCGGCTAAAGTAACTGGATGGCCTACCTGCCTGTCAGCCTTCCATCTGGGCACTAACTTATCTCGTGCCCTCATTGGTCATGTGCGCGTTCGTGTGTGTTGGAGGAGGGGCTCTGTAAGGAAGTCTGAAGGAAGGGGCAGATTTGTTCTGGTTGTGTACTTTCAAATTCTAGCGCACTTGAGCTGGTTTCTCCATTCTTACCTACCCCACCTTTAAGGTCCAATTACATTGCTCAGCATCAACAATAATACAGTCGGGGACATTTGATGAAGTCTGTGTGCACCTTTCCATCTACTTCTTATTGCTACTATACGTTTAATAAAAAGCTTTGTGTCTATGTTTGTCTGTATGTTTCTGCAACAGTGCCATACAAATAGTATGATGGCGATGCATTTCAAAGATGTCTCAGTGGGGCTGGTATTAGTTTAGCAAATAAACCTCATGTGTTAGCACTGGTGCAGGTGAAGAGTGTGTATTAACATCTGCTGGTAGTTTAAGTCCCTCTGTGTCTGGAGGTAATGAAAGTCCACACTATATGGTAACTGTATCTGAAACATTATTAAACCGTAAGGAAAAAAAGACCAGATGGCTATAAATATGGGAACCATTCAAATCAATCACATTTGACTTTTACAAATACCAAAAGCAGTCGAATCCAAACAGCCTCTTGTCTTTGGTTGATGCTGAGGAGCTTGCCCAGAAAAACCACATAACTCAAAATGTCGCTGGCAACCCCATAATAAGAAATTGAACAAATGAAGATGAACTCATTGAGTTTTCTAACGTTAATAGGGAGCTATTTTACGTTTTACTGACTAGAGCCAGGTGTTCTTAACATGAGCCAAAGAGCCAGTAAAACAGAGTCATTATCACGGATAAAACTGAGAACAATGTAACTTTAATTAACAACCAATGAGTAAAAGTATGAGATGTGGCCTTTAGCATTTCGGATAATTGTCATAAGTAAAGCTAGTCTAAGAGAAACAGCCCTTACGCCCTTAAACACTATCAGAAATAGACCTTCACATTTGCTGTAAGGGGACTTTTATAAACGGATCTGTGATTAATTACATCAGATTACAACAAATGTGTTTTATGAGTTTATTTTGAGTATTATTCATCCGTGTGAAGTTGTGGCATGTTTCTCTTCAGCACTGCTGTTTCTCTCTCATCTCTGTGCCAAACACAGGCTGCTTCATTAGTCATGACTGCAGCACCTAATTAAGTTTGTGCCACTCGTTTGGATTTTCTGTAAATGTAAAAGAATCTCTGATGTTTCAAAGTGCCTCTGGGCCCTTCTGTCTCTGTTGTCATTAAAATTGAACATTTTCTGTGCCAGCAAATCAAAACTATGAATCTAAAGAAAGTTTTACTGCTAGCAAAAGGTGCTGTGACAGCCTATAAATAGATTAAAATAAGTAATACTTCAGTTCTGCAGGACTGTTACGCATGCCATACCTCTTGGATGACTATCAGATCTGCGTTGAGCTACCTTTCAGCGAGTTCATTCAAATAAAATGGAGGCTTATTTGAAAGATGCAAAAGAGCCTATTTGTTCACCATGGAGAGGGAACCATTGTAGATTATTCTCTTTCTCTCTTCTCCTCTCCTCTAGAGAGAGAGCGAGACGATCGAAGAGTAGTGAGAGAGCAGATGAGAGAGTTAGTCAGCGCCTTCAGTAGAGCTAGCCAGATGCAGTTATGCCCAGAGTACCTGTAGAAGAGAGAGGAACAGATGAGAGAGAGAGAGAGAGAGAGAGAGAGAGAGAGAGAGAGAGAGAGAGAGAGAGGAGAGAGAGAGAGAGAGAGAGAGAGAGAGAGAGAGAGAGAGAGAGAGAGAGAGAGAGAGGAGAGAGAGAGAGAGAGAGAGAGAGAGAGAGAGAGAGAGAGAGAGATGAGAGAGAGAGAGAGAGAGAGAGCGAGAGAGAGAGAGGAGAGATAGAGATAGCTAGCTCTCTCTCTCTCTCTATTCTCTCTCTCTTCTCTCTCTCTCTCTCTCCTCTATCTCTCTTCTCTCTCTTCTCTCTCTCTACTTCTCGCTCTCTCATCTCTCTCTCTCTCTCCTCTCTCAAAATGGTGGAGATACTGGATAAGCACCTTCCACCACCCTCCCTCTTTCTCTCTGCCTCCTTTTGCATTGTGGCCAATTATGTTACAGATGGAAAAATTCATTGACCTGGGGAATTTATGAGCAGGAATAAAATCGCACTTGGACTCTTACACCCAATCCAAAGCAATGTAGTTAACATCTGATGAAAGAACATGATGAAATTGGGCACATATGACAACTTGGCCAGATGAACAACGAGCTGAGTGAAACAATGAGACAAACCTGGTGGTAACTGTTTAGAGCAGCATCAGATTGCATGGGGAATAATTTGGGGTGGTGTGTGTGTGTGATGTGTGTGTGTGTCTGTTGTGTGTGTGTGTGTGTGTGTGTGTGTGTGTGTGTGTGTGTGTGTGTGTGTGTGTGTGTGTGTGTGTGTGTGTGTGTGTGTGTGTGGTGTGTCTGTGTGTGTGTGAGTGTGTGTGAGAAGGGGTGGGGGATGTTGGGGCTAGCAACGTTTAAACTTTGTAAAAGCAGCACGCTGCATTAGTGTCATTAGTCTGTCAAAGTGATGTTCCCTGTTGCTGGGTACAAGGGAGTCAAGCTCCTGATGGATTGTGGGTCAAAAGGTTCAAGTGTAACATCACTGTGAAAATACCTCAAACTATCCTCTGTGTTTTACATAACCTCCGCCTCATGCTAATAAACTTGTAATACCTCAGCAATGGTATTATTAAAGAGCTGATTGTATACACATGTAGGAAATAGGGGTGATAATCAACAGAGTCAATATTATCAGGATTTAAAAAATGTTGCAATAACATTTGTGAACATTCTTTTTTTCAACTAAAAATTATACAGATCGCCAACATCTGTTTTATCTAATAAAGTTAAGTTTTATGAGCATTTACGTTTTCTTTCTTTCATTTCTCGATCTTTGATTTGCACAGCTTCCTGCCAACCTCATCAGAAGAAACTCCATCTAGTGCACTTTAATGCTACCAAAACATGCAATTTATATTTGCAATCTTAATCATTTTGATCATAAACAGATTGATACTTGACATCTGTATATCAATAGAATATGCCTCACAAAAATATCGCGATACAATTATTTCCCCCACCCCTTAGCAGGAAAGGGAATTCACGTAAACAATGCAGCAAATAGGCTGTGTGCCCTTGGAAAGAGTAGATACAACTGTGTGATACATTATGTGGCTGCCTTGTAGTATTGCTGTCTGAGGGCTTTAGTGATGCCATGTTTTAGATAAGTGCACAGCACAGCGCAAAACTGACAATGAATGCATTCATGCTGAACAGATAGAAGGTGTGCTGTCTATTTCCCTTTCTGTATGTTTGTGTTTATATGTGTAGCTTTAAAGTTAATTCAGTACTGAATTAACTTTAAAGCTACACATGTTTCCAAGCATTAAAACAGCAACCGTGCTGTGCTGAAGCTACTTAAAACCTCTAAATAAAGTTGTAAAAGTAAAAGGCAATACATTATAGAAGTAGCTCACTAACATGCCAAAGGGTAAACAAGTGTTTGCACAACATGGTATTCAGTGCATCCTGTTGAGGGTCTTGTAACAGGCTCCCAGTGCAGCAGAGCAGAGTACTCATTTGACACTTGATCCACAGTATCTCACTTTCATCACATTCTAATGCATGTACTGTGTGTAGAGTGCTGATGCAATGATCCATCACTGATGTCTAGGAACATGTAACTGTATAGCCAACAGCGCCCATGACTGAGGATCACATCTCTGGTGAGAGTTTAGCAGTGTGGCCGGTATGAGCCACTTATACACTTGTTTTTACCTCTTGTTCCCATTACTAATGCACAACAGCAAAGTTTGTGGCAGGAGATGGTAGAATGAATTAAGCAACTCCAGCAACAGACATGATTAGTGGCTGAAGTCAAGAGGAAACAAGTGGATGTAGCTGAGAAATTAAAATATCATTATTCAAGTATTTACTCATTAAGCCCGGAGTTACGGTAGTGTTTCTGCACAAGCATGGACACACAACACAAAACTAGACTACAGCACACTGCTTTCTCACCTTATTGAAGTTGTAGTAGCCCAAACAGTGGGAAAAATCCATGTTTGGTGGTTCTCCTGGAATAGAATTCCCACTAGCCGTCGGATAAAACCGTACATCCATGGTGTGTTAGGGAGCCGCGCAGCTGTAGCCTACTCTGCCCGGAGAGCAATGTGTTTCTGCCGCTTACAATCCCAGCGCACACAGAGACACGGAGAAACTGACCCAAGCTTGGTTGGGGTGACTAGACACTGCGGTGGTGGGGGTAAAGTTTGAATATTCCTCTTCTACACCTGGTTCAGCCGCTTCATCTCTGAGGTTGGAGCCTGATAAGCTGTCCGTCAAGCAGCAGCAGAGGCTGTGTGTGCATGCATTTACACACAGCTGCTGCTGTATACAAAGAAGCCACGAGACCGGCGACTGCGCGCGTGGGTCCACCTCCTTTTCCTCCCCCTTTTGCTTCAGAGGCAGGAACAAGAAAAATGTAACAAAGTGGCTCAGCACCAAGTAACTCCTGCACGTCAAAACAGACCAGAAACGTGTCCGTATCCTCCGCAGAACTTTATTTCTCCAACTTAGAAAACTAGTTGGTGAAGCAGTTTGAGTGCAGAGTAGCTAGCTGCTAAATACTCACTGTACTGGAGGGTTTGTACAACAAGCTAAACAGCACTCCACAGATGGTGTAATTAGTGATATGATGTAGTACACAAGTGTTGGAGTTCAGCCCTCGGCTCTGCCTCTGGTAGTGATGATGATCAAAATGTGTGAAGACCACAGCCACTCCCCAAACACACTAAGCCACTCCCATGAAAACACTGCATAAATCCATGTGACATGTTAGCATATGATAATTGTAATTACAGGGGTCTCTTTTTGTGTGCTTGCGAATGTGCATTTTGTTATTTTAACCAACATATATTCCCACATCATTATTTAATGTGGTTTCTCTGAGCAAGTTGAAGTGACACCAGTCTATGTCAGTGGAAAATTACATCATGTATTTTAAAGTATTATACATGTCAAAAAATACTATATTTTATAACATTCTCATTTCCACATATCATATAGTATTACAGTATATGTACTCTATTGTATAGTATTTAATTTTACATTCAGTTGTATCTTATTCTAATTTAAATGTACATACTTTTCTTATTCCAACTTACTTTAACCATTATGTCTATTGCAATATATGTTGCACCATTTTATGTATTTTGCTTTTATGTTAATCTTAGCAAAATGTCTGCTCTATCTATTGTGCATATGGAATATAAAGCTTGTGAATACTCTGATGCAATACTTTTTGGGTTTTACACCTTATTTAAATGTCATACTTCAGCATACTGCAATTTGTACGGTTTTTAAAACAGAGACTTGATGTTAGCTATCTAGCATTATCACAGCCCAGTGCTGTGTCTGAACCACAAACCTTTGTTCTGTTGTTGTCTTCCAGTCTTCCTCTTGTTTATGTATATTGAATTGAAGTCATAAAGCTCCAAAATCAACGAGACATTTTCAACATGTCTTCACCTCAAGACAAACTCACAGCTGTTCTCCTTTATTCACATCTTGATTACTTTCACCACCGTCTAAATTCACATCATGTTCTGCTTGAATATATTATTAGTTCCAGACTAAATGAGGTTCTTAAAGTCATGAAATCAGTACATTTCTCCGAAGCCTATTTATATTTCTTTATGTCCAGGTCCAGTGTATAAATAGATACGCAGGACAGAAGCAACTTCATGGTAACCAACTTCAAAAAAGTTATTAAGTACACTTGCTCTTTCATTTACAGTGTTTGCACTCTTACTAGTGTTTATATATATTCAGCTGCTCTACGGTTTTCTGACAGTGGGAAAATGTAATCATACAGATACACTTTTTGCACTCCATCTAAAGTTACGGAGAGCTTGTGCTCTAAAGTGCAGGGACTTGTAGAGCAATCATTTCTAACCAATGTCTCCACAAAGCTGAGCAGTTATAAATATGCCCTGGCTACGGCCCTTTCATAACCCCCAAAACCTGCAATCATAATAGCAATAAGCTATTAAGTAATTCTGAACAATTGAGCAGAAAAGACAAATAGACATAAGGTGCGGTGGTGTTGCTTTGAGGTCGCTGAGAAAACACTACATCCTGGTTTTGTTATCCTAACTTTAGTATTTGACTTAATTTAGTTTTTTTCTAGACTGTGCAAACAAATTAAACAACCCTCTTTATTTTATTTTGTATTTAACCTTTATTCAACCAGATAAAAAGCATTGAGATAAAATCTAATTTACAATGCTGACCTGGCCAATAAGGTAGCAGTTACACATTTGTACACATAACACAGACATATAAAATACAGAGAACACAACTAAGTAAACAAAAACGAAAAGCAGTCACGACATTGAGCACATTAGGACAGTAAGAAAGGCACTACTTATTACTGCAAGAGCAGCTGGTGGTAAGGACCTCAGACAATTTCAATTTAAAACAGGCTATAGGGACAAGTGCCGTTAGTCTAAGGCGTGATTGAAGGTCATTCCAAGACCAAGGACCATAATGAAAAATACTCGTTTTTCCAGCCTCAGTCCGCACGGCAGGAACCTGGAACCGTATCCAGGCACTGGATCTGAGGTAAGAGTCACAAACTGGAGCAAATCTGTATGACGTTTCCAAAATGGACTCCTATTAATATGTGTTCTTAACCGAAAACCCTGTTATCAATGTGTTTTTGTGTTTCATGTATTGTGTCTGGATGCTTGTCTGTTGATGTTGGACATGGAGCTGCTGTGACGCAAATCAAATTTCAGACTTGATCTGACAAATAAAGTAATATCGTATCGTATTGTTTTTAAGTTGAGGCAAACTACAGAAATCCTCAAATGGGTAACGTGGTGCCAAAATTAAATTGACATTTTTCATTTTTTATTTGGACTGTTGACAGAAATGTAAACAAATGATCATGATAACAGAAGTTATTCAATTGAAAATGTGTTTTTCAAATACAATGTACCCTTCTGATTGTGTCCGTACACAGACCTTTGACTCTTTAAAATGTAAATAGAAATGTTTTTTGCAGTTAATAATTAAAGTGATGATTGGAGCAGGCAAGATTCGTCCCAATATCCAGCCACATTTTTGTCAAAGAAATTATTTACACTTTTGTATGCCTTGCCACGTGACCAAAACATGTGCACCTCGACTCTCTGTTGTTTTCCTGTAAGTGTTTTCTGTGTGCATGCAGTTTTTGTCCATTCCCTTCAATACATGTGTCAGTTTTTCATCTCATTTCCTGAGTCAGAGATTATTTTTGAGCACTGGGTGAGAATAGGTGTACACCATGGGATCTATTTGTTTAGAAAACCTGCAAAAAGTAGGTAGGTTGTTGTTAACTGGTAACACAGTTAACAGTTTGTGTTGAAAGAAAGTCATAAATAGAAAACAACGCCTGTGAGTAAAACAGTTTGCAGTAATATTGGCATAGTGTGAAAGGAAATGTGTTGACTGAAGAGTTTTCTGAGAACTAAGGAAGGGGAAGTTTAGTACAAATTGTTCTAAAATCATGTTAATATTATAATTTAACTAAGACATCTAAAGTGGGAATATATCAAACAAGAGGAATAGTTCATTTGAGGACAATTAAAATGATACAAACCCCACAAAATCTATTTAGCATAGACATTTTCACTGCACACATCTTGAGTTTGCATAAAGCACAGGTGTCATTAATTACAACTAACATTAACATTTGCTGTGGTAAATTAAATTGGTTAGCCATGTCAGCGAGACAGCATGCACAATACTATTACCTTGGAACATGCACACCTGAATGGTTGCAGCCATAATTAATGATAGTAATTACAACTGTGCTTTTCTTGCCACGTCAAGATGACATGGAGTTCAAAAGAAGGCCACTTATTAAAACAATGTTCACTCTGTTTTTCTAATACAAACTGTCAGAAACCAGCATTTTACATATAAAGACTTGAATATATTGAGAATCGGTGGTTTGGTTTAATGCTCACTCTTCTTCTGGTTGAGCACACAGAAAGAGTCTTTCTATTCACCTGTCACATTCAGCTCTCCACAGAGAACAGATGAGGTCAGAAACAAACATGAAAATCAATGCTATCGGCCATGAGAATACATAAGCTATGCAGCTGTAACATATTTGTCTGCAAATATCCGGTTTTCTTTATTTACCATTACATATCGGTACATTCTCTTTGAGTGAACATCCACTCTTTAATAAAACACATTCGTCAGTTAGCATCCAACAAATAATGTTGAACGCTTTTGTCACCTTGCTCTGTTTTTTATTGTATTAACACACTTTTTAAAGGTTTTTAATCGTTTATTTGAACCGGGACAGTGCACATCGATGAACACTTTAAAACAAAATGCTTTCAAGCGTAAATGAGCCGGATTTTAGCTTTAAGCTAATTTCCATCCGCAGTCCCCTCACATACAACATACAAGAACATGACATGCAGAAAGAGCATGAGCAGCATACAAGCATTTATGGCAGTACAATGTAGCAGCTATGGTATATCAAGTTTGATTCCGATATTCCACAGAAGATGTGATGCTTCTGTACAATCTTATTACAATACAAATATTATATAAATGTGCCTGTTATTACAAAATTAACATTGGCTTGTACGGTATCCTGCTTTTATAAAATTGGGATTGGGAGATCTTCACTTTCTTAAAACACAAAGTGTGTCTCATAAACAACTTCTTGTTTTGTCCTTTTTTTAAGATATAAGGTCAATTTACTTATGCCTAAAAGTCATCAAAGATTAACAAGAATAAAGGTCACACCACTGGGTTTTTTCAAATCTTTGACATGCCAGATAATTTTGACCTCACACACTTTAATTAATGGATGTTTACACTACTATAAAAGTTAGCAATAATACGAAATAAAGGCATCTGTATAGAGTAAAGTGTATGTTTGTCTATCCTGTATGAGGTTGCTTTGAGCACTTGTTATGAGACAGTAGGAAACACTGCTAGTGGGATGTGTGCTGGCATGTGTTGTACGCGAGTTTAATCAATGACATACAGTGCTAAACTCTGCTGCTGTGCTGCAGGAGATAATCCTCATCTGAACGCTCTCCAGTGCTCGCTTAAAGATGGTCAACAATCCATGATAGTCGCCAAGAAATCTACTTTGTAATTATGGACACATTGATGCAAATGCAAACCATTCTTCTTCATGTTCCTGTTTGATAGTGGCTCTTGCATGCATAACGAAGCAATGCCCTCGTATGCTACACACACACAGATACGCCCACCCAATCAAATCTCATTCACTCTTGCACATACAGACACTTGGAAAAAACCCATGCAATCACCCACACACCAAATATCAGATAAGAAAGCTCCTCTACGTTCCCATTTCAGCCTGATTATTGGATGTTTGGCTTTCAATATGACACAAGTGTGATGTATGTGTGTGTGTGTTTGGGTTGCTGTTTTTATTCCTGTTTTTAATGTTGTTTGGCTGTGCAGCCACGGAGCAAAATTAATTTATTTTCCGATGGTTGTGTATGAGTGTGTCAGCCAGATGAATTATGCTTTTCTACCATATGTCATTTCCTCTCAGCCTGGCAACACTGGAAGCATTTGGTAACGTGAAAACAAATTATCTTCTGCTGGGTCCTGCTCACATTCAATTAAAGCAGTGCAGAGCAATTATATGGAGGTACAACAGAGTAATAAATGCAAAATAATGAATGAGCCTAATAATCTTTATTTACTGTACGATCCGCTTCATGTTGAGTGTGTGATTCTGTCAGTGTGCGACACCATCACAGTGACTGAAGTTCCAACAAAGACATTTTTTGTGTATTTAAATCCTGTTTGATTGGATGCGTGCTTTTCACACTCAGACCTATTATCATTTCTATCACCGTCGCTCATGGAGAAAATATGGATGAACAGCTAAAAGTGTTGTTTAATTTACACTAAGACACTTCTTCAGACAGTGATACATATATAAAACACAATGTAGTTATCAGTAAAATGTTGTGATGTGACATGAAACAACAACAAACATAGAGGAAGAGATTAGTTTTAGTATTAGCAGGGTTGGGAGGGTTATTTTAAAAATGAACAACAGAACAATGTTACCTTAGAAAATAATAAACCAATATATGTAAATGATTCCTCTGCTCAGAGATTTTATTTGGAAACCATTTTACTGTCTTGGGCGTTGTTACCCTAGATAAGATAAGATAACACTTTATTTATCCCGAAGGAAATTGTTACAGAAGTTACAGTTACCAAAATACAATAACACAGCAGCATAATAATAAAACTGTACACTAACAGTGCAGTAAAAAGAGCAATTAAATATATACAGGAAACATAGACGGTCACATCATTAATGTAAATATTAACAGTATTTAGTAGTGCAAAAAAACAACGTAGTGGCAGATACGTAATACCCTGGCCAGCAAAAATCAAATCTGAGCTGACAGAAAATGCTCCGTTTTAGTTTAACATACACTATTTTAGTGGCTCTTTTAAGGTTTTTAGAAACATATTAAACCTGCTAGTAATCCCCTTACTATCCCGAGTATTACTACCTTTACAAATTGAGTTATTAATGTATCACTATAATAAAGCTTAAATGTTAAATATTAGTTAAGAAACAATTCAAGCTGATGAGCAAAAGGCTAATTTAGGAATGGTATGCTCATGACACTCATTTAATTTGTTTTATCATCCGATAAAACAGACCAGTCTCTGCCAGTCTCTCTCTTTTTTTTTTTAATCCGATGACATTTTCAGTGATTTTAAACTGATTAATTACCGAAATAACATCAACACAGTGGGCTGCGCCATTTTACCGGACGTGACGTAAACCATGCGTTTGGTTTCGAGGACACGTTGATGTTCATGTTATTTACTGTAGTTACTCTCTTCAAATATGCCTCATTGTATCGCGAAACATTGCCACAATTCTGATAGGAACAATCCACGGAATGCTCGGTTCCATCTGTTGCCAAAAGGTAAGCGTAGGAAGTACGTTCGGAGGCAGTGGCTAGCGAAATGTGGCCGGCCCGAACCGAAAGATCCACAGGCGCATGTATACAGCGAACATTTCAAGTTTCCGGACGACTACTCTGAGAGTACAGGGTTTCCCACACATAGACTATACTTGGGCGGGCCGCCCAGGTATATTAACGGCCGCCCAAGTATATTTCGCGACCCATTTAGTTTTTTTTTGTTTTTTTTTATAACATTTTTTTTAAATATTTTTTTGTTTTATTCGTCCGTGACCATGACGCCATCTGCGATCGATTAACTTGTAGACAATGATCCCTCGCTCCCTTGCTCTGATCTCGCCTCCTTCTGGCCTGTTAAGTGGCCTGCCTCACACAGGGTGACTGGCTGTTCACATGATGTGGCCTGCCGACATGGCCACTGTCATACAGATCATAAATCAAAGCCCTTGATTGGTCTCTGTGTGTCATTCAAGCTGGGGATAACCTCAGCTCAGGTGAGGTAAAGGACTCTCTGAGTGTTTAGATAGTTAACTTAGTCTAAGTTCTCAGTGGGTCTCAAACGGTGTGGTCACCATTTATGTAAACACATATTTCCATTTGAGAGGGTAGTGATTGGTCTAATGCAGTGTTTCTCAAACTTTTTCATACCAAGGACCACTTAACCAATAAAAAAACACTCGCGGACCACCTAACTCCACAAATATCCAAAAACACATCGTTTTTTACAAATCGCCTGAAAATGGTACAAACAAGTGGCCACATGTGTGATGAACGTGTTTATCTGGGCTATATCATGCAATCGAAAGTGAAACTTAAGCTCGCTCCATTGCGGAGATATTCCTGCGAGAGTGCGGAAAACTCAAATAAATAAATGTATTTCAAATGTGAAATATACTCACGGACCACTAGGGGGCGCTCACGGACCACCAGTGGTCCGCGGACCACACTTTGAGAAGCACTGGTCTAATGGATAGTGAGGTGGGCTGAAGATCGGAAGGCTGTGAGTTCAAATCCCGCCAGGAACACCACCACTAGTGTGCCCTTGAGTAAGGCACTTAGCCCTTAGTTACTCCAGGGAGAATGTCCCTGTAATCGGTCATTATAAGTCGCTTTGGATAAAAGCGTCAGCTAAATGAAATGTAATGTGATTAGTGAAATATGCATGAATAAATAAATAAAAAGTTGACTAGGTGAAAAAAGGTAAGATACACTTTTAAAACTTGTTGAGAGAAAACTCTTTGCTGCTGCCTCAAAGAGGAGCAGGGGGAGAGGATGGAGAGGGGGGGAGGAGGGAGACAGGAGAGGCTGATTCAGGAGCACAGACACACTCACAACTATAAATGAACCAAAACTAAATTAATAAACAAGTTTCAGTGTTTTTTTCATATTGGAAATGGTATGTTATTGGTTATGGCCTTGATTTTATGATTATTGAAATGTATACAGTTCTGTTAAATATAGGTGTTTCCATAGATCTAGTCTCTTTATTTTCCCCTCAAAATGCACCAGATTGATGCATTTAACTCCAAAATAAAAAATAAAATCTTACCGGGGGGGCATGCCCCTGGACCCCCCTAGAGGATTTGAGGTCGACCCCCACTAAAAATCACATGGATAGGTTCCTAAATACATTAATAAATACATTTATTTTTTTAAATAGTAACCCATTTCCATATGTTCATGTGTGGGTAGTAGATTTAAACTATAGGGCTATCATTATGGACCCTGCCTGTACCTGTACCTGTTCGCTCTGCCATCGCGTGAAGGGTCTGCTAACAAGCGACCAACAGAAAGGTTAATGTTGTTGCACGTCACCTCAACCCCCCCCCCCCCCCCCGCTACCACCACCCCCCAAAGTATATTTCAGATCTGTGGGAAACACTGGCAGTTAATGGACCAGCACCAGAGGCATTCCCATACACACAGGCGTTGGAGCTGTTCTTCATGAAATCCCAGAAGGATGAAGTGCTCTGACAAACAGTGCCATCTTTGCGCAAAATGATTATACCGGAATGAAAAGTCAATAAATAATGTTGTTAAAACTTTTTTTTTTTTCGCGCACCCCCCCCTCCTTGCCACCACCCGCCCAAGTATTGAGAAATCGCCCTCTGTAAGTGTGAAGCGACGGAGGACCAGAAGTAGTGCTCGGAGTAAGAATAAGGTATGTTATGGCGCATTTCCATTACAGCGGGTAGCCCCGTTTAAACGTCCTTTATCGTCCAGGCCAGGCCAGTTTTTGGTGGTTTCCATATAGCGTAGTACCGGCTAGTGGGTATTTCCCCCCAGTTTTTCCGGCCCCATAAAATCGTGGTTCTAGGGCCAGGGACAACGAGGCTGAGTATGCTAAACTAGAGGGGGGATCGCTAGCAAGGGTGGTACTACATGCATACATATCTAGTAATCAAAATCATTGTATCTACTAAGTAGTACTAAGTAGGCTCGAACCTGTATGGCTGAATTCCCCCTTCCAATCTCTTCATATTGCTCAAAACTTCGCCATGTTTTCGTGTGTTTACCATATACTGTATATGGTGTTTACAAAGTGAACGCATGGATGACGTCACGACCATCACGTGACTACTGAAAATGGGCAAAATGGCAGCGGCCTGACGGAATATACAGGTTTTGATAAAAAAGAGCTATAAAATCATTATTTACCGGGGAATATCGCTGATTTCTTCAGGGTATGGTTTAAACATAATGTTTCACTAAATACTGAAGTTTTGATTAATTATCTAATGAGTGGAGCATTCCTTTAAGGGATGGTGTTTTGGGGTAATATTTAAAATACTGAAAGCAGTTGAATAACAATTATTTATAGTAAATGTAAGTTGACGTGTAAGCACAGTGTAAAGTTGAAGTGTTCATTAAAGCGTAAACGCTGAGTGAAGTATCAGGTGAAGTGAAAGTGCGGAAAGTAGCTGAAGATTCGGCTGGAGTCAAGGGTCTGACAGGAGCTGAAATCGTGACAAATTGATCTGATGGTGTCAGCTGAAGTGTAATCACTGAAAACAGGTGAACTCTCAGTTAAACAACAAGACATCAAAGCAGAGAGCATTTAAGCCCTGACAGCAGATATACTGTCAGTTAAAGAGTGAGAGACAAAAGCAGTGTAAATATCAGCTGAAGAGAAAGAAATTAAGGCAATTTAAATGTAGATTGACATGTTACCACTGAGAGCAGTGAATTGTGTCGAATGTCAGTGTAACTAGTGTAAGGTGTTATCCAAACAGTGACAACAATTAAAATGGCTGTTGCTGAACTGTCTAAAAGTTAAAACAGGTTTGTAAATTAACACTGAATTAGTGTTCACCTGCAGCGTTGAATCTGTCAAAAACCCTTTTTTTCCATGTCTTTGGCCCCATTTACACGGGAACGCAAACGAAACGCAAACAAACCAAATTCGATATCAAAAAAGTCTTCCGTTCACACGGATACGGCTCAATAAACGTGTCCCTTCACACGAGACCGCTGGAGACGCTGTAGTACATATGCCGGGCCTGTAAGTGGCGCTGTACTTCCGCCACAAAATACACCAAAAGCAGCGAAGAAGACCCCGAGCATGGTTGCCATGGTTGCCCTTCTGTTTATTCTCCGCGGTGGATTTAGCAACATGTAGTTCATGTAGTTCTCCATGTCCACTTGTTGCTGATGGTTGTGGTAGAGGAGCTGTAGATTTTGCACTAACATCTGTAGCATGGTCAGTAGCAGTAGCTACTGCTACTGTCAGTTGCTACTGACCATGCTACAGCAGTGAGCAGCAGAGGCGGGGCTATGACTTCATCGTTATCAGGAAATGATCGTATAAGACGTACACACGGAGCCGTTTGGCCCCCCAGAGCGTTCCGTCCGCAGATCTATCCACCTTGGGACCCGTTATCGTTTTAGGGGTCCGTTTCCGCGGTTCCGTTATTATAATCTGATGACTGAAAAAGGTTGAAATGTCAACAGTTTTCATACCATACTAATAGATTTTTGTTTTTTAAGAGTTGATACCAGCATGTCTAAAACGTAATTAATAATTTCAACTTTAATTAAGAAACAGGATTAGGTTGACAACAAAATACAGAAGAAGGCAGATGAAACACAGTGGGTAAAATGTGGGAAAAACTATTATTCTTATTCTTATGTAACAGTAGTCAACACATGTAAGTGTTAACTACTAAGCTACATTTAATAAAGATAGACGAAACACATGCATTGAAAGCAGCTTAAGTTGACAACAGTTTAACCATAATGAAAGCATGTAATACTGTGCTAAACTGAGGCCCGTTTACATGGAGACGGTTCGGGTTGGATCTGCTACTTTTTTATATCGTATAGATCAGGGGTGGGGAACCTGCGGCCCCCGGGCCGTATCTGCGAGACAATTTGGTACGGCCCTCGAGGTAATTTATAAACACACGCAAAAAAGAAAAAAAATTAAAGAAATCTAGACCGCAAAAAAATTAAACAAGCGAGTGCCTGTTTTTCCTGGCCAAGGTTGGGATCCTTGAACACAACACAAGCCTAACGTGTCATCACGTGGTATATGTCTCGTCTGACCATGCGTCTGACAGGGGTGCAGTTCTGACGGAGAGCACCAGAACGTCGCTCCTGCACTTCCAAAAATTGCAGTACCGATAAGGAGCCGTACACATGCCGCAGTTTTTGCGTGGCTGTGTCTTTAGTTGTAAGCCCAGTGGCGATCTGTTCATCTGTCATACTGATCACACAGTCAATAACTTTGTTGTTATTAGCATCTGGTTAGCTAGCTATGCTAACGAATATAAGAAGCTTTTTCTACAACCAGTGAGGTAAAGGCACATCTTTATATGATCATTATATTTATACAAAAATAAGAGAATAAAGTAAACGGGTATAAAATACTATATGACGGAAACAAAAAGTTGTTATTAATAAACAAGAATACAGTTTGAAAGGAGAGTGATTTGTAAAATATCCATAAAGAAAAAAAAATCTGCTTACAGTTCTGTTTTCATATGGGTGTTGAGAAATATATCCATAGATCTCTTAATGTTGCTCTCGAAGTGCAAAAATCTTCATGTCCACATGAATAGGAAACTAAATACATTTGCACACATCTTGTGTCCATATCTTTCTGTTTTGGTGGTCATGCCACAACCGTGCACGTGAATGCATGTGCGAGTCATGGTAAGATATCTGGATTAAGAGGTTGCTTTTTCTTTGCACAGCATGAAAGAAAGGTGAAATTAATGGGCTGTGATTTTAGTATTTTTAAGCAGAGGTCAATAATTTGTACGGAGGATGTTGAAAACATTGAAATGGCCCTTGAGAGGAAAAAGGTTCCCCACACGAGGCCATAACGGAACCACGGAAACGGACCCCTCAAACGATAAGTGGTCCCAAGGTGGGTAGATCTGCGGACGGAACGCTCTGGGGGGTCAAACGGCTCCGTGTGTACGCCCTATACGCCATATCCCCGCCTCTCCCCACCTCTCCTGCTCACCCCCGTGTCACCCGCGTCATTGCTGATGTGTTTCGCCAACAACAACAACAACCGAGTGTTTCGAGCCAGGTCCCGGTATCTCGCAGTGCACCCAGCAGGATCCTCCAGCTAGATTTGATCGATATGGACATAAACGCGAGTGAAGTCTAATCGGACAGGAGAGAGAGATCAGAGATCAGCTGCTGCTGACGGAGACACGCAGGAGAGGGGGGGGGAAAGAGAGGCTCCGTGTATTATTCTTATATTATATATAGCGAGTCGTTATTAATTTGTTTTAAAGCTCAATAAATAACAAAGAAGACCTCTGACCGGCACTTTTCAAATTATAACGGAAACTCTGCCGCACGGTTCCCTCGTCCCTTGGAAGAGGTGGAGATGTGGGTGTTTTTCATCTGATGGTGAGATTTACAGCAGGAGCACACGCTTGCCTCGGGGAGGGAGAAAACGAGAAACAGCCAGAGCCCTGCCTCTCCCCACCTCTGCTGCTAAATCCACCGCGGAGAATAAACAGAAGGGCAACCATGGCAACCATGCTCGGAAAGTCTTCTTCGCTGCTTTTGGTGTATTTTGTGGCTGAAGTACAGCGCCACTTACAGGCCCGGCATATGTACTACAGCGGGTCGAGCGGTCTCGTGTGAACGCATGCGTTTATTGAGCCGATTGCGTGTGAACGGAAGACTTTTTCGATATCGAATTCGGATCGTTTTCATTTCCGTTCCCGTGTAAATGGGGCCTGAAGGGAAGCACTAACTAGTGGTTGAGTTTTCTTGGTTTGCAAAACAGCTCAAGGATTTTTGCACAATCACTTGTTTGAAAGTAAAAATACATTTATACATGTTGTCTACAGTGTCAAACGCTGAAAAACTCTTTGACCTAAAGCTTCACATTTGTACAGAAGAGGATTAGGGCAACATGAAAAAAAGAAATTGACAATGTGAAAAATAAATATGTTTGTTTTTTTTGGAGAAAAAAGTCAGAATTCTTAGATGAAAGTCAGAATTTTCTTTTCATGTGGCCCTAATCCTCTTTGCTTCTCTGAAAACCATTTTCACTTGTTTTTCCCTCCTACTTGTTTGGTTGTTGTTGTTCAAAAACTGAACCTGACAACATGATGTAACTTGAGGTTACCTTGACACACACTGGCCATGCACATTCACATATTGTTGTTACTCAGTGGACCATGCAACAGGGTTAATTAACTACCTCTGTAGCCACACTGCGCTCTATTTCGCTCCCTAGCGAAACATTACTCCCATCTACTCCTTGTAAAATGGATAGTATAGTTTTTCTTTAGTATATACGGAAGAAGTGGACAGCTTTTCTTACAAGGAGCATGACACAACAAGGCCAGAGAACATTTTAATTGAATCCAGAGAATGAAGGGTTCTCTTCTCAGAACAACAACACACATGCCATTAGGAGAGTATGATGGGGTTTACATGCAAGACTGTGCAGCTGTTTCTGGGGAGTGTTAATGAACAGCCACTTCACTGAGACTTAAAACACGTGCACTCACACACACACACACACACACACTCACACACTCACACACACAACGGACCGATTTAAGTCTGACACCCTCTCAGAGATAGACAGTGGCCTGCAGCTAGACACTGAAAACATAAGGGGATAACACACTCTCACAGCAAACCCTTACAAAACTCTTTCCAATTTTCACTGAATTCATGGTCAGTATAAATTATGATAATAATTATGCTCTTTAGTTATTGTCCACATTCATTAAAAACAATTACATTTTAAAGTTGTAAGGGTTTAAAGGACAAAGCAATAAAGTCTAATCAATGTAGTTTCTGAAGTGATAATGTGTTTAGCAGCGTTTAGGTCTCAAGTCATTACAGAGTCGCTCTGTCTCTCTCTTGCCCTCTTGGACAGATTCCCTAAGTGAAGATAATAGCAATAACATGATCATGAAAATGAGATCTTATATTCATGAGAAGAGTTTTGCTCAAAGATAAGCTACACCGTGTAGCTTAGAGAATATTATTTTCAGAGATGAAGACATTCATCTACAAAGCTGTGGCATTTTAGTGGCAAGCTGAATCATGCGCTTGAATAGTTTTTGAAACAACAATACAATTGTCAATCACACAAGTTCTGTGTGCCAAATCAGCTCAAGGTTTTGGCAACATTATGCATGTTATCTTAAATAGTATTTAAAAAAACACATTGCTTATATTAATATGTAATTTATGACCAGTAAATGTATTATCTATCTAAGGTTAAGTTCATCACTCAACAACACCAAAGCAAGTTGTTTCCAATTCCTGACCCGAACCCCACAAGCTTTCTGTTTTTATGGCCAAACAAACACAAACACAGTTAATGTAAGCTAACGCAATCAGTTTATGTAACCCTTTTCATGCGAGTCTTGTTACCATTAGTGAACAAGACATAACACAGAAAATAAGTCCATTGTTTTATTCACTTTTACAAA
The DNA here is from genome assembly GCF_902827175.1 of Gymnodraco acuticeps. Taxonomy (NCBI): domain Eukaryota; kingdom Metazoa; phylum Chordata; class Actinopteri; order Perciformes; family Bathydraconidae; genus Gymnodraco; species Gymnodraco acuticeps. The sequence continues at coordinate 847,672 of NW_022990270.1, forward strand.
TATTTTTTCACTACGAAGTTGCACCATGCCAAGTACAGTATAGGCCAAATCCTACATGTGTTACGATCTCAGGCACTTAGGATGTTGGACCCAATTGCAGACAGGGAGACAGAGGTAAAGTATTGGTAAGATACTTTATTTTTCCAAGAAAACACGATGACCAAAAAAAGGTCACTAACTAATCTCAGGATGAGATGACAAAAAATGAGACCAAAAGGAAAATCGCTCACGTAGTGAGGAACAAAACTATTCTTGAGCATAAAAGAGCATAGACCTGACCATGGCAAGAGACAATAGGAACTGACACTGAACACTGGGAGACAGGGGAATTTAAACACAGGGTAACTAGACACAGGTGGGAACAATCAGGGGCGGGGCTGACACTGATGAGCACAGGAGACACACAAGGAGTGACAGGTGAAAACGATCAGGAAATTAGACACACCAGGGAACTAACGACAGACATGAAAACACAGGGAAAAGAGACCAGACAATATACAGGGAGGAAAACATGACAAGGAGAACGGAAAAACACCCACACCTAGACATAGACACGTGACATGACATAATAATCCTGACAACATGTCCCATATCTATATATATATTATATATAATATATATTAATATATTATACTATCTATATATATTCCCATCGGCGAAAACACGTGGGTTTGCTATCCTGGCTCCAAGATGGTGGAATGAGCTCCCCATTGACATCAGGACGGCAGATAGCTTGCACATCTTCCGGCGCAAACTGAAAACTCATCTCTTTCGACTCCACTTCGAGCGTTAGAACGATTAACGAAGCACTTTTATACTAATAAAGGACTGGATTACCTAAAGCCAGTTGAGTAGCACTTGAAATGTTTGGCTCTATGAAACCTGATATACTTATATGATTCTGTTTTCTTCAAGGTTGTGTCTTCCTGGTCGAATGTACTTATTGTAAGTCGCTTTGGACAAAAGCGTCAGCTAAATGCAATGTAATGTAATGTAATGTAATATCTGCACTCTAATGCTACCTACCTAGCACCAAATAGCCTAGAGACAAAGTTAGTTACAATCTTGTAATCATAAAACCATATTTGCCTGATATTTGATGGTGGAGACCAAAAGTGAGCTAAAAGTTGAATAACATTTTAAAGCCATTTTATGACACACATACAGATAAAGGCCAATGTTGCTCTGTGAAGGCTATTGTGGAAATGTTGTTTCACCAATATGATGTATGATCCCAATATTAGCCTTACTAGATATTATGTACACACGGCATCTATTGCACGTCTGTCCGTCCTGAGAGAAGGACCCTCCTCTGTTGCTCTCCTCGAGGTGTCTTCCATTTCTCCCCATTAACTGTGGGGTTTCTTTGGAAGTTGTTCCTTGTACGATGTGAGGGTCTAAGGACAGAGGGTGTCATATTGTCATATTGATATTCTGTACAAACTGTAAAATCCACTGAAACAAACGTAACATTTGTGATATTGGGCTATATAAATAAACATTGATTGATTGATTGTGACAAAGTTGTATTAACAGCATTTCCCTCGTGCACCTAAGTAACTAACTGGTGATGCAATAGTACGGCTTCAAAAGACAAATATAAAAACAATGTAGCAACCTTTACTGTAGAGTCAGGTTATTGACTGCTGGGTTAGGGTTAGGGTTAGGTTTTGGGTTAGGACGACAAACCAACCGGAATCGACTGTCCTACTGGTAAAGAGTTAGAAATGAACCTGTGGTCAGAATATCTTGTTCAGAATTGTTTTCTCATCAAATATCAGTGCACTGGTTTGCCATTTGTCTCTACCCTTTATTATTGCATGAATACGGAGCAACGGCTGCATGTAACAGCAGCTGCATCTTATAATATCTCATCCTGTAATGGTTTTAGCCTCCACGAACCAACCACCCAGCCCTATTCCTGCCTTCCAACCACTGTGTTTGCATTTGATGTCCAGCGCTTGGGGGCCATTACCTATATTACACCTTATCATAATGATGAAGGAGATTAGACATTAAAGGTAGACTGGATTTATGTTATTATGACTGGGTTTGCTGTAACATTCTTAGAGTTAAAACATATCTGTGCCTCTTAGATTTTCACATGAACATAACACAAGTATTGCCAGCTGCTGATTGTATTCAATTCATGAGCAAGTTGTATTCAGAGACTGCTTGTTAGTACACGCATGTCATTTCTAAAGAAGAAAGCAGTAGTTTTGATGTTGGGTGTTTTGAATAATATGTTATTCCTTCCTGCTTAATATTCACATTGTGTGTAGAATTCAAACATTCCAATTAGCAAAGACAATTGCGTCAGTAAATAAAATGTGGATAACCTCCTCAAGAGTTGCACACAAAATGAAATGATTTGCTTTTGTAATCAATGACACCTGTGCACTCAGTAAAAAACAAAAACCTTTCTGTTGCTGGACATACCGCTGGCTATCTCATTACAAGTCTAAGGCCTGTGTGGACCAATAAGGAACAAGGACTGCATACTGAAAAATCTGCAGGGTACTTCATTATATTATTCTCAATTAAAACCTGTCCTCAGCAGCATTAGTCATCTTAGCACTCTCCATTCATACTAATTAGCGCTTGCCTTCCATGCCACATGCTGGAAGAGGATATTTCAATATCCCATTAAGCGATTCCAAGATATGCTGTGATTGACGTTCCCTTAAATCCGGGAGCTAATTACATTATATGCTTCAGTTTTTTGATAATATTAGATTTCCTTAGGTTTTTTGAGTATTGTGTTGAACTAAATGTATTTAATTCATTACATGTCACTTGTTAGACGCTTTAATCCAAAGCGACTTACATACATTCAGTACTGTGGACAATCCCCACAGGAGCAATTTGGGGTGAAGTGTCTTGCCCAGGGACACAACTACATGCTGACTGCAGTGGGACTCGAACTTGCCCTGATTCAAAGTTCAGCGCACTAAGTTCAGTGCATTATCCCACTGAGCCACAGCCTCATCCACTTATACCGTGTAAGAGGAAGAAAGTAGTAAAAACACTGGCACTGGCACGTAAGTAAGTAAACACATATATATCAAAATCAATTGAAGTATTCTATTACACCATAAAAACTAAACAGAGACCACATTTACATGGATATGAACAATCTAAACCCTCACTATTCACTAGAGGGACTTAGCTGCCTTTTGATTTGGGATGTTTACATTTTTTGTGGCGCATAAGAGTGTGCTTCACTCAATTTACTGACTTGCTTATTTAAAGCTGCCGAAAGACCTAAATGAAGTGTTTGTGCTGAGCAGCTACAGCAGATGAGCTTCCTGAATTTGCACTGTCAGCAGATTTAATCAGGAACTATTTTTCTAGCATCATAACGAGATTCCCTTTAAGGCTTCTTGGTTGATATCTCAGAGGAAAGGATGTCTTTTTAAAAGGGGACATATTCTTCTGTTTTAGTCGAGCTGCTTGGGTTTTAACTTGAACATACACTGAACAAAAATATAAATGCAACACTTTTGTTTTTGCTCCCATTTTTCATGAGATGAACTCAAAGATCTAAAACATTTTCTATACACACAAAATAACCATTTCTCTCAAATATTATTCACAAATCTGAAAACATCTGTGATAGTGAGCACTTCTCCTTTGCCGAGATAACCCATCCCACCTCACAGGTGTGGCATATCAAGATGCTGATTAGACAGCATGATTATTGCACAGGTGTGCCTTAGGCTGGCCACAATAAAAGGCCACTCTGAAGCGTGCATTTTTGCTTTATTGGGGGGGTCTGGGGGGGGTCCGAAAACCAGTCAGTATCTGGTGTGAGGGGTAGGGTGGAAAACCACAAAAAAGTACAAAAGTACATTTACAAGATATGTCCTCTAAAAATAAAAATATATTGCATTTTCTAGTGTGGGTGTACTGACTCTTTAATTTTGCAGTTAGTTATAATTCATCATTATGCTAATGTGATGTAGATTTGGTTATGTGTGATATACTGCTTATTGTTTGATCGTTATTGGGGTTGTTGTTTTAAATGGTAAAAGAATCAGAACCCTAATTGTATTGCTGAAATGAGGTGTTGTCTTTTAAATGTTTTACTTCCATGCAGAGAGTAAGCCACAACAATATTCATTACTCTGTGTTTTGCCAGAACATCTGTTACTCCAAAAGCTCATGAAAACGTTATAAATGTGTCCCATCGTGCTGCACATATTCCAAATGGTCCAGTGTAATGGGTTTTTGTGTAATGAACGTCTAATGTATAATGATTAATAGTCCTGGGATCTTATTTGTAGAATGCAATCAGTTATTCTGTAAAATGTCAGTGCAAACCTCCTCTTGTTTTTCTCCTTAACAAAATACAAACAGATTTTTGTTTTGCTTTCAATATTACAGTGTTCACAAGGTAATCGTCCCCCTACGTTGTATTATAACTGTCACCTGTCACAGAGAGCATTATCTTCTCTCAGCACACGTGAGTGTCAAAACACCATGGAGTACAGGGGAGTGAATAAGAAAATCACTGGTATGTTAATCAATGCAGTCATTTCAAATGACAAATAGGGTGGAATATTGTTCATCATATTGCAGGTTACATCATTTAATCATTCTAGTTGTTTTTTTTGGTTGGAACTCGATGTAGTCATGAAAATGCCCTTGTTGTGCCTTCATACATCTCATGTCATCTTGAGTCATCTTGTTGTCGTACTGTTTTATCTGCCTCTGATCCTTTTATTCTTTTAACCTGTTAAGCCCGAGAGGACCCGGATTAGGGGCCTGCGGGGTGTTTCTTCACGACATTGTGTCTCAGGGCTTCTTAATATTTAAAAACCTATTAATGTGTCATACTCACTTAACGGTTAGAAACTCAGCTAACTGAAGATATGAACCATTTTTACCGAAACAAAGCACAAATCTCACAAGAAGCTAACGCACTTAGCACAGAACTCAAGGTAAAAATACCCTTATTACTTATCGTAACTGCACATACAAGATATCCGATTAAAACTGAGATTCCACAGATTCTATAGGTATTAGTATAATTACTGAGCGATCAGAACTCGTGACAGGAGAAGCAAACACATCACAACACGTACGTACGGAGCATTCACGGGAGATTGTCTCACCTTAGCTGTTATTCTGATCAAAAGTCGTGTTCAATGGCATTAAAACGATAAAAACGCGGCTGAAGATTAATCCATAGGTTAATCCAATGTGTCTGTCACTTTGAAAAAGTATTGATAATCCATAATCCCATTTTTATGTAAAAATCGGATATTTTATATTAGCTGCTAATGATAGCCATATTATATGTTATAGTTTGGATTCCTAAAGCTTTTAGTCTACTATCCCATCATTCAAGGGTGGTTTTCACTATAAGTATTTTTTCTTTGAACGGACACTATAATTTACAATGTTTTACTATGTTCAATCTGAATTTACTTTAAAATAAAAAAAAATCTCTATTGATTCTGACTTTTTTACATCCAACTCAGGTTTATCATTGCTTTGAGAACAAATATTATAAAATGCTTTTACCCCTTTTAAAAGGGAAGATATAGTCATTATCTGGGAATGTCCTTTTCGAGCATGAGACCTGAAAAACAGGCTCAGGGCTTAACAGGTTAAGTAAGGTATATACGTCAAACAAAAATATCAGTATTCTACTTGAGTTGGACATGCTACCGTAGCGCTAGCTGAATCTGGGGCATTAACACCGAACATCAAAGAGATTCAAATACTCGGTGCAGCAAAGTGCTTTATGAGATGAGATGACTTCCTCTACTTCCTTATTTTTGCAGAGGGAATTTAGTTTTTGTCAACGTATTTCTAGACCTTTTTGGACTGTAGAAAGGTGGCAGGAAGCAAGTGAGCAGGGTTGAAACGCAACACATGTTATTATATGTACTATAATACTGTCATTGCTTGAGCTTAGCCACACTTTTTGATCATCAGACAACAATATTTGTAAGTATACTTTCTACATGTACACGGAAAAACCTTGTTGCCAGAATGTGTGCATAAAAGAAAATATCCAGGAATATGTTCGACATAATTTTTCATGATCAATGCCAGTGTTTACATTTCACTCTCTACAATATCAGCACAAGGTAACTGAAGAAGAGTCAAGGTTAGGTGAAGACTGTGGATCCGAAAAAAAGATTGCAAGTTTGTGACGGCACAACTACCTACAGTTTTCTGGAGATTCTAGTGTTTGGATCAAAGTGCTTCACAGATATGCTCGTGTGGCAATGTAGTCTTGTTATCCCAGGTATTTTACTTCTCCAATTAATTTCAGCTTACGTTAGGGCACTTAAACATCCCAACATTTCGAGTGTTTTAATCAAACTCAGGCAGTTGTGTACATAATCCGTTATCATACTGTGGCAAGGACCAAAACAACAAGTCCGAGACTGCTTTTGGGAGGTGTTCGTTGACCATTTACAAGCTCACACTAATGCAGTTTGAATGCAATGCGAACCCTAGTCAGACCCCATTGCAAGAAGTCAACCAAAGCGCAGGGAGTAGGGTTAGCCTCTGCGTGTTATGTGGAGATGGACAAGGGTAATATGATTGGGAGAAGACTGACACTGCTTGACATATTGGCCAGAGAGAGCTTACAAGATACAGTATGTTAAATGAAGTCCACAGAAAAACAATAAGACAATAATTCTCTTTGGTTTAGTTTAGTTTATTTGTTTATAGTGTCGTGGACAGTCCCCATTGATCAACTGTCACAAAAAACAGTAAATGGGGAAGCTTTAGCCAACATGGCTAATTTCCAGCTGTTCCAGATGATAATGGACACCTTTAAAATCACGATATATCAACTGCATTAGTTATAAAGAAAGGATGAAAGACAAGTAGATACAGGCGAAAGGATAAAAGAGAACAATAAACAATACACGTTACTACTACAAACTCCCAGAAACCTGCAGGTCCGCTGCAACTCTTACTACTTTTAAATCCAGGCTGAAGACTTTTCTTTTTGCCGCTGCTTTTAATTGAAACTGAGCGGTTGTGTTTCGTTTTTGGTTAATGAACATCTGGGGCTGGTAACCCCAGGGAATCAGTGTCTGGGGACTGGTTTTCTCTGTGTATGATGCTCGGGACGTATGTGCCTACAAGCGTACACAGCTCATGTTCGTAGAAACCTTAAAGAAAGGCATCAGTAAAGTGGAACTTCTGTGTGAACTATTCACATCTTAAACTGCACTGTAACTTTTTATTCATGTATTTTTTCTTTTAATGTTTATTTTATTATCTTTTCTTTTTAATGACTGTTTTTAAATGACTTTGTCTGAATGTCTTTCATTTTTGTAAAGCACCTTGAATTGCCTTGTGTTGAAAGGTGCTATATAAATAAACTTGCCTTGTCTTGCTTTTTTTTAATTTTTTATAATGATTCCCGGTTTAATTGATCAATTTCAGTTTTTAATTTAGATATTTTCTTTTACCGTTTTAGTTTTAACTTTAATCTGCTTTAAATGAATATATTGTTTGATTAATGATTCATATTTAATATGTGTTGCTTTATTTAATTCTCTACATTTAAATTTGAAAAAACGTTTTAACCTCATTTTTAATGTTTCCCATAATTTGATGTCAGAGTTTGTTAAACATCTCAATTGTATTATTTTTTGTATTTCCAGTTTTAGTTCTGTTGAGACACAAGTATTTGTTAGGCACTGTGTGTTCAGTTTCCAGAAGCCTAGTGGAAGGTGCTCCGGAGGATAATGACGTTTGGACCAAAAGATGATCCGAAAAGTTATTAAAGATTGTTTTGTAGTTGGTTACAGAGAAGTGTTTCGATACATAAATCCTGTCTATACGGGTTTTAGTTGTTTTGTCATATCTCGTGAAATCCATTCCAGCGGGATTCAGAGAGCGACAGACATCGATTAGGCCTGCATCGCTGCAGATTTCTTTCAACAGCTTTCCTTCCGCCCTCAGTTTAAAAACAGCTGTACTACACTTATCTATGTCTTCTGTTACTGTATTAAAATCACCACCTAATATAATTGTATAACCCACTGTTAATAGCTCTCTAAGTTTTCTGAATAATTGTAACTTATTTTTTGCCTCAGGGGCAGTACAAATATTAATAAGTCGATATTTTTCATTTTTATAAAAACAATCCTCCATAAGCAGCCTTCCTGGGATTATGTCCCTTCTTCTAATAATAGTGATGTCTTTTTCTTTGCCTTGCCTTGCCTTGCCTTGCCTTGCCTTGCCTTGCCTTGCCTTGCCTTGCCTTGCCTTGCCTTGCCTTGCCTTGCCTTGCCTTGCCTTGCCTTGCCTTGCCTTGCCTTGCCTTGCCTTGCCTTGCCTTGCCTTGCCTTGCCTTGCCTTGCCTTGCCTTGCCTTGCCTTGCCTTGCCTTGCCTTGCCTTGCCTTGCCTTGCCTTGCCTTGCCTTGCCTTGCCTTGCCTTGCCTTGCCTTGCCTTGCCTTGCCTTGCCTTGCCTTGCCTTGCCTTGCCTTGCCTTGCCTTGCCTTGCCTTGCCTTGCCTTGCCTTGCCTTGCCTTGCGTCACATATCACAATCACACAACAGAAACGAGGGGCAACATCCATGATCACAACATGTAACATTCACTTTGATATGTTCACAATAAAAATAAACTAAATGTATACATATCACTTTGATTGGGATTAACATAACAGACTGTGTGTGGTAAGTGGGAATGCTCCTAGTGGCGAGTGTATGGGAGCTTTCATGTTCAGAAATACAAAATGCATGAACTTGTCTTTTGAAAGAGTTAGATAACCCCAGTCAACTGATATCTTCCTCAGATCATTATGGGTTTGGTTGGGCTACCTCACACAGCTCTAATCATCCAATCCAATTTAAACTACTTTGCGGATGGCAAAACTGATTCTGAAGGAAGAGACACGGAGAGAGACGTTTTAACAAGTCCTATTCTGTCCCGTATATGTCCTCTAATCACAGTAATAATCCTGATACCCTGCAACATCAAAGACAGGTTATTCTATTGGATCAAATGTGACCATTCTCTAATGCCTGTCACTGGCCATATTCTTATGTTTATATCATGGGTTTGGAGGAATGCTCATGAATATTTATGGGACTGAGTGCTCAGCATGAAATGAAATACTGTGCTGTTTGCCTTGAGACACAAATCTAAATCTACATATTACCCCTTGAATACAAATAGAAGTGCTTCAGGCTTGAACCTGCAGGCTACTTCAATATAGTCTGTTCAAATGTACAGATGCCAGTTCAATTTGATATGCATAAATATTGTTTCTGCTGCAAGGGAAACTAAATAATGTCTGTTGTTTTTCTTTCTGTTATTTCATATTCAAGATTTGTTAAGAATGTTGCGTTTTATTTACGAATTGAAAGATTTCTGACTAATTTGGTAGAGAAGAGCTTATGTATTACATTACATTACATTTAGCTGACGCTTTTATCCAAAGCGACTTACATTCGACCAGGAAGACACAACCTTACTTTCTTTATTCCTCCATTAATAGTTATCTGACAATCACATCACTGCGAGCACCAACACAGTGAATGTGCACGATGAACAGAGCATCATTTTCCAGCTACATTAAAATAACTGCATTTTCCCTTGCATGGTCCAATAACTGAAGAAAGGATCTTGATTTGTTTTCCCCCATGGCTGCAAATCTCATTTTTATAGCACAAGATATTATGTGCAAACCAATTTCAAATCCACTTTTCCTGTCTACTTTTCCATTATCACAATAAAATCGGGGCTCGTTTTTACGATGGCTGAATGTTGAAATACATTAAAATGGGTCTGAGAATAGCCTTGCCCTCTTGGCCGTTGTCTTTTGAATTAAATGTCAACACAGGTGTAAAACAAAATGTAACCTCATATTCCACTGAATATAAATGTGCCATTTGCTGATATAGATGAGTCTTTTAGAGAAAGAGGCTCACCTCGGCGCTCATAAATTAACTCGGGGCTGTCCGTAGCTGAGTGACACGTCTTTGATTTGTAGCAAGCAGTTAATTTCAATCTAAATCCGCCATGCTATATCCTCAGCGTCATGCGTCCTACACTGCCATGCAGATGGAAAAAGATCAAATAATGACATGACATGCAACCTTTCTAAAAAAAAAACATTTGCTAATGTAAGCTAAAGCAAACACCCTACAACTTCAGACTATCATTTAAATAAACATGTGCAGTTAACTAGTCAAAACTAATTGCTAATGCTGCCTGGTGACAGTTTAATGATTTCCACCAGTGATATTTTTCCAGTGTAATTGATTTCCACAGTGTAATTACATCTGTGTAAATGTTTTTCAGCAGGGCTCTGTATTAAGTTGTGCGAGACGAAGCTCAGAAGGGCAGCCAGTTTGGAAAGAGAGAGGAACAGAGGGGTGGCTGGATGAGAGCCATGACCCTACTGTCTCTCTCCAAAACTGTCATTTCCATTAGTGTACTCTCACCAGGGCCCTGACAAACTCCCTCATGCCTTCCAACTCTATTTGATTGGACAAGCAGTGGACTATGTCTTTAAATTCTTCATAAATGGTTGTGTTTTCTGAAGCATGAATAGCTCCACAGTGCTGGTAAATGAAATCAGTATACACAGGATATAATGGAGAGGTTCCTCATAATGCCCAACCTTTTATTGGAATGTGAAATGGGACTTAAGGAGAGCGGTTAATAAGCGTGACGACCTGGAGCTCATCCAATATGTGTTCTCCAGTGGGGGAATTTAGATTTGCAATAATGATAGCTTTAAGATTATTTTCCTATATGGGGCATGTGGACCATGAGGTCTGCATAATGTTGTCAGTGACTGATTATGAAGGAGCAGCAGTAAGTAACTAAGCATATTGATTAAGTACCATTTGGAGGTACTTTCATTTACTTAAAGGTGAGGGTTAGGGTTCTGAAATGGGCCAAGCTGCATAATGAATACTTCTAATGTTGGTATTTAAGTTCATGTTGATGTTAATACTATTTTACTTTTACTTGGGTAACATTTTGAATGCAGGGCTGTTACTTGTAGCAGAGTATTGTACACTCTGGTATTTGTACTTTTACTTAAGTACATGATATGAGGACTACTTACTTACACCTCTGAGGAACAGTTACTTCAAATGTGCTTGCATGAATCATAAGACTATTCCTCATTGTATTCACTTGACATCAGTACGTCGTACATTACGTTAATTATAGTTTGTATCACTGTTTTGCCTTCTTGATTGCATATAACTGAATCAGGAAATTCTGAAATAAAGGCGTTAGAAAAAGCATTCGAAAAGAAAAGCAGCATTGCCCACAAGACATGAAGGAGGGAAGACAAGATGAGACAATCAGAGCAAAATGTTAGAAGAGACAAGAGGAAAGAGAGGATGAAATGCTCTCTACTGACAATCCATTTACTCCAAAACACACCTTGGGTTATTGAGAACGATAACAGCAAAGGCCTTTTGTATTGCGGTGCACAGACACATGTATCTCCTAGGCTGACATAATTGCCATTCTTCCTCTATTTTCTATCTGGGCAACATCAATCTCTGTTGCCGGTCTGTCAGAACTGTCGGCGGCACCGAGCAAAGTCAGGCTTCTCGTATCAGGGCTTTGTGGAGAGCTGCAGCTATAAGCACAAGATGCAGCTGAGGATGAGAGATCATACGACTGGCTCAGCCAAAAGGACTCGGTCCCCCTCTTTACATCATGTGTCACCACATAGATTTAGTGTAAAACTCTGACTTCAGCACCAAAGCCCCACAAAGGCTGACAGTAACAAATTGATACTTGTTGTCTCCGCGACGTCTAATATCACATCAATAACACCCAAAATGGAATGGCAAAAGCAGGCACCGTGCGACAGTGAATATGGGGGCACATCAGAATTGATGATGATGTACGCACATTACATGCATAAGCGTGTTACAGAATCATGCTTGGAAAGTGCAATCATAAAGTATGTGTGTGCAGTCTGCAAAAAATAAAATAAGGAATATCCTGCGCACTGTGAACACAGACTAATCACTGTTTCAAACATTTTTCACAACTTTGGGATGAAAAAGATTGTTTGAGGGGAGAAGCAATATTTCACTGGGTGAAATAGGTGCAGGCAATCTGCCTTTGGAGTGGAGAAGGCAGCAGTGTTTTATAATGGAAGAAATTCAATGTGACATGTCGAGAATGAATTGTTCAGTCAACCAGAAATACCCCTTGTTCTAATGGCTTGGGACAGTGGCGTGTTCTCTCCTCCCCCTCCCCCCTCTATGTCTCCTCCATATCTTTCTCTCTGTCTGTACAAACACAACACACAGATGTAATAACAAAGGTTACAAACAGTGCTTGATTGCGGAAATGTTAAAAAAATAAGCTGCAACAACTACATTTTAGCTGCATGTGTTAAGGGGCTCAATGGAGGTAGAACGTAAGTTACCAAAGAGAAGCAAAATGGCATTTAATTACTAACAGATATATAGGTGTGCCAATGATATTAATGACTAAATCCTTACTAATCTTTATGTATTAGATCATTATAATAGTTCCATATCATACTGTTTTAGTTGTTTTAAAGAAACAAGTAGTAGGTCAATTATTAGGAATGTCTTGCTCACTCACTGCTATAGCTGAAGGATTAAAATACTTTATTTAGAAATAGCGCTGGACAATTTGAGGAAAAGTCTATACAAATCTGATTTGTAAGTTGAACATTGCCGTGGCTTATATGTATTACTCTAAATGTAACGAGAGGTCTGTATTTGCAGTATATGTTTGTACTTATGATCAACATGTACAAAGAGATTACAGGCATTAATGCCACAATGTTCTCAGTAAAAAACAAAAAGCATTTCATAGCAGCTAAGTGCTTTTTTCAAACGATATGATGTAACTCTTACATGCATTATGAAGATGTAAATACATGTAACTCCAGAAGCATGCTAGAAAGATCTGGTTTTGTCTGTGAAGTGGGCTGGACATAATGTGGTGTGGTGTGTGCACAGCAATAATAGAAATGTGTTTCCCCCAGGTCACTGCTATGTTGTGATATGTGTTGTTACTGAAACATAATATGTATTCCCTTCAGATAGAGGACGTGTTGTCATGAAGCCTATCCTTTTGAATTACTGCTGTTCGAGTGTATACACTCCATGATTGGCACTTTAGATATTCATCCTGTCCACAGAGCATGTCTTACCTTACATGAAATATGGTTGCTTGAGAAGTGTAATCATGGGTTGGAAGATTGCTTTCTATTATCCAGGAGTGGAAATGATAAATTGGCGCAGGGGGGAAAGATGTTTCAGACGTCAGTTTCATTGCGGGGCTATTTTACACACGTGCTGAGCTTCATTGTGTTGGGTGTCAGATCGAAGTATTGTTCAGGATTGGGAGGATTCTTCCCTCTCATCAACAGGGTTTTGTAAGTGCCGACACATCATCTAATCTCAGGATGAGTTAACACAGTCAGCGCAGGCTTCATGCTTTTCTTCAACCCCTTTTCACCTTTACTTATTCACAAAACGTAGCTGCCGTCCTAGCGCTGAAATGCAAACTGGAAACAAACCATAGTCAGAGGCTAAAAATATCGCAGCATCAAGATAGGTTATCTGGCTGCTGATAACAGTCTGGACAATACATTACATATTAACCCACGCTCAGACTCCAGTGTTACAACACTTGTGAGCAGCACAAGGTCACACAGGAGCTATACTTTTTAAACTGAGCCTGCTTTCAGAAAACACTTATTTGTGTGCATGTCCAACGAATGCAAAACACATTTGCACTTTGGTAGTAGACCGAGATTAGTTTTAGAAATCTAAAGGGCCATCATTTCCAAAAAACAAATATCTGTGATTGTATTTATTCAAGATTCAATATTCAAATGCTTTATTTGTCATATGCACAATCATATTTTAGGCAATGGAAACTAAGTCTCAGGCTCCTCCAACAAAATGCAGCATACAATACACTTAGTTGATAATAGAAAAAATACTAAAATAGTGCAATAGACATAATTGTAGGAATAAGAAAAATATATTTATAAAAGATATATTAAGATAAAACAAATGTAGAGGACATACTGTATAGTAGAATACATACTCAATACTGATATACTATAAACATAATATATGTATCTTCCTAAATCATGTCTTCACTTAATAGACTATCAACTAAACTGTTGTTGGTGTATGAATGTTATTATTGACCTTTTTCTGTTTATTATTAACACATATTGGCTGAAAAGTGAACACCTGCACTGTCGGATGAGTTAAAAAGCACAATGCTGAGTATAGATGCTAATGAACAGAAAAAACTCAACTCCCTGGTGCATGCAGTATCCCAGCTGTTTGAGCAGCTACCCACAGGGTCTGAGGTCCTACAAAGTGTGCAGGAGAATTTGTCATCAGATCATTACCACTGGAAACCCCCTTCCTCTCAGAGCTAATGCACTGTTTTCACGCAGACTCATAGCTGCGCTAAGCTAATACTCGGCGAGGCGTTAGCTGGGCTACAATGTCCAGTTAGAGCTGTGGAGAAAGAGGGCTCCCTGTTTAGAGTCAGCACACCATTAGTCAAATCTCCTCAGCCATGAAAAAAGCAGGAGGGGGGGGGGAAGGGGAAGAAACAAAAATCAAAACAGAATATGCATGCATAAAATTCAACACATTTGTTCCCATGGTAACCATTCAGCATGTCATTCACTTGTCAAGCCGCATCAGGGCCGACGGGGTCCATTGTCTGGGGCCTGGTGAGCATGGATGCCTGGAGAAAAAAAAGCCCCGGCCCCCTCTTCCTCCCTCTGACCGACATCCAGGTCATTCACCACGCTGTTATTTCTCTTTAATTCACATCGGGCTGGTTTTTTCATGGCTAATCACACGACAAATGACCACCACGGTTAAAAAAAAAAAAAAAGGGGATAATGCGGTGCAGTACTGAGGCATGGCTTTTATGATTCTTATGAATAGGAAAGGGGTTCGGGATTAGGGAGAAATTCAGGGCCCCTACTCTCAGACCAACACCCCAAAGATTTTCCTCCTTAGCTTATAGATTTGGTGTGGCGGTGAAAGCAGCGCAGAGCCTCGACGTCTATGACTGGCTGTCAAGATCAGTTTAACAGTCACAATGGGAGAGAAGGCCATTTGACTTCTGTAATCTTTGGGAACATGGTCCAGAGTTGCTGTTGATTGGCACTGCTTGAGTATTTCCCCCTGAATAGCGCTGGGCTGCCTGTTAAGCTTGTGCAGAGGTTGTGGGATGTGGCGTAGCTTTAAAACACTTGTTAAGGTGCATTGTTCTTATCTTTCTCACAGAGAAATCACACGAGACATTGAGTGAAAGAGAGCGGCGTTACGGAACCGCTGAGTAACGGGCAAATTTGTTTTGCTGTTTTGACGAACACTGAGCTCCATACAACACAAATGCACGCTTCCTCCTTTAGTTAATAATCAACCCAACCTTTAGCTTGTTAACATGACGGACTAATGTGTAAACGTTGGCTGTTGGCTGTGAGGTCCAACCACTCTCTGTTGTACTTGTTCCCATGACAACAGCAGTTATTAAACTGTGAAATGTACCTTGTTTTTGGCAATAATCCCTTAATTCATACCCATTTAAATCAGATAGCACTTCTTGACAATGCGTTTTGGAGTTGATATCAACATGTATTCATCCATGGTTTCAAGCATTGATTATTAACACACACACACACACACACACACACACACACACACACACACACACACACACACACACACACACACACACACACAGCAGAGAGTTAGTGTTAGTGAGGAGCTGCAGATGGTCCGGCCCCTGTATGCTGAGGCATCTCGTCATACAGCCATCTCTCAACACAACAACATGGCGGCTCCAGCCAATCACCTGCCTCGGCCCGATCAATATACATCAGTGGAGATAATATATGGTATCGAGCAGTGTATAAATCTGTGTTGCTGTCAGGTCATTGCAGTTTTGTTCCGGTCTGCTGCTGTGTTAACCTGAAACCCACAGTACAATTGTATTAAAACAGCTCTCCTTTAGTAAATTCCTCTGTAGTAATACACTGAGAATTTGAGTTTGTATGATATTGACAGTTTTTCATCTGCTCTCTTATTAGTTTTTGTTCCATAAGCTTGTATGAGGATTTTCTCAGTGGTCTCTCTCTGTGTCTGGAAGATATTCGCACTGCAATCAAATGTCTCAACAGGAGATGAGAAATGATGAATAAATGAAAACTCTAATACGGTTTATTAAGAAATGAAGTGGGTACACAATCAAACAGCATATTAACACACAAGAAACTGTGTCCTTGGAACTGGATTAATGATAAATTACCAAACAGCCAAATGCACAGGAGATAAATAATTAAAAATGTACTTTTATAATTAATAAGGGACACCTTGATAGAATGATGTTGACTACAGTGCACTGCTATGTTTCCAGGTTTGAAGTACTTCAAATAAATTCGTTGTATTACTTTCTAAACAAAATATACTGCATATTTTCAGAAGGATCTGATTTATTTGTCATTTCTGTACCTCTTTTTTATTTCCTTTTGAGAGCTGTATCTACAAACGTGTTATTATATAAGAAAATCAGCTTTGTTATACATGTCAGATAACAATATAGGGTTTTAAATTGCTTATTTGACTTAAGGAATAGTACATTTTAAACCCTAAAAATAACTTTATTGTTCATTTTTTAAATTTGGAAATGCACAGTAAAACTTGTTGTTTTCAACACGCAAAACATCCCAGAATTTTCGTTTTCACAAAATGAAATACTATATTAAAGCGTTGACTCGCAATGAAAAACATTTAGGTACAAAGAAATATTTTTTTCCTATTCAGTAGATTTTACACCACTCTTTATGCATGGTAACAGCCATGGAGTAATACACAAAACTCATATTTACCGGTCACGTAACAGTCAAATCTGCTTTTTCATGCAGTCTGATTTGATTGAAAGCACTATAGAAATGTTAGACAATCACATGAAGAGATTGGGGATAAGCCTCAACAAATAAAAAGACCCCAAGGTGCACTCTGGCCCTGCTACAAAGTGGAGGCTGTGAGAAAAGGGGAGTTAAACAGTACCCAGGTTTGGGGGCTTTTTGATTTTCTCCTCCATGGTGAAAGTTTGGGTGTGGGAGTTTTGCCTAAATGTGAGACGGGCCGGCCGCCCATGCTCACAGTCAGTACCAGGCTTAATGAGGCATTAATCGGAGGTGTGGGATGTTGCTCTTTAGAAAAGCGCAGGGTCAGCAAAGCACAATGAAGATGACAACAAAGACCGGGGGGGGGCATGGCCCAAATGAGCGTTTCTCTGAACTTGTATGCTCAATCACTTCAAAAGCACGGTGACAGAATATTCACCACATTTCAATGGAAAACATATGAGAGCTTTTGTTTGTAGGTTTTTTCTTTTTTTCACAGCGGTGATTAACCCCCCCTTTACTGACCCACCCCCATGCACGTGCACACACACATGCACACACACAAACAAATGTCAAACCATGAGTATTCTGGAAAACCAGTATGAGATCATAATGTGTTGTTTGTTTTAAGCATTTCTAACTTAACCACAATGGATTTGTTTTGATGGAAATGTTTTTATTCCAAAAACAATTGCTGAGCGTTTACGAGACTGATTTATTATTATTGCACACGAAAGATTTTTGCATTTTGTAGAAATGGGCTGCTGGTTGACTCTGCTCTTAACTCCGGTGCATATTGAGCAGTTTCCCCGTAAACACCAGAGGGACGAAAACAGGCTGATTGTTTTTCTCATCAAAACAATAGATTGTTTGATATTCATGCTATTGCACCAGGTTTTGATTGCATTCTGAGCTTGTTTTCAAACTCTGATTTGTTTTTATTGTTCTGGGCATTGAGGAATAAAAACAAGAAGGTTATTGAATATGTTTTATTTGACATTCACAACTGCCTTTACATTATAGAGAGGCGAAGTCACGCCCATCTACTTCCGCCCCATGGGACCTTATTTCTGAAAAATGATGTATTGAAGTCAATGGAGAGAAAACGTATCTTTCGATCCCGTTTGAATTGTGCCACAAATTACACATATGATGTCAATCTTAAAAAATTATTTCCACGTCAAAAAAGTCACAGTTTGTCTTAAAACTGTTGAAATATAAGACTATGAAAAATACGCAACTAGAAAGACTACAAACCCCACATTAACGTTACACATTACACTCGTGTTACTCACCGAAACCTTGTATAGCCGGTCCCGCATGCTGGCTCTTACGGAACTGACTACTTGTGTGTATGTGCAGCTCTCAGCGTGCCCAGACTTGGAGTGATTTTCACCTCTTTTAATACTTTTCACTTCATTCTGAAAGAAAGAAGTGAAATGTGCCAACGTGACGGCCATCTTGGTGTTGGTGACGTGTGCAAGACCAGAGTTGTAGTTCATTGAGCGCTTCACACAAACAAATGTGTTACTTCACAGTTTTACGACATTTTTTTGACTTGCAAAATTATCTTTTAAATTGACAAACATCATGTGTGTAATTTGTGGCACAATTCAAACGGAATCAAAAGATAATCTTTCTCTCTCCATTGACTTCAATACATGATTTTTCCGAAATAAGGTCCCATGGAGCAGTGGTTTGGCGTGTGGCTGTTGTTGTGGCTCAGTGGATAGAGTGCTGGACTTCAAATCAGCAAGTTCGAGTCCCACTGCAGTCAGGATGTCGTTGTGTCCCTGAGACACTTCACCCCAAATTGCTCCTGTGGGGATTGTCCACAGTACTGAATGTATGTAAGTCACTTTGAATAAAAACGTCTAACAAATGTAATATAATGTCTGTGTACTGTTATGTATTTCAGGTATACCAATACTATATGTGTTATATTTGCATTCATGAAGTGGTACACTGTAAAAACTGAAGCATTGACTTTAATTAAATGTATTATGTCAACAGGTTCCACATAATTGTTTGTTGGAAGCGATAGAATTAAGATGAACGTATCATTTTTTTATATAAACTTAATATTATTGCTTTTCATTATTGCTTGACATTTGTTGACA
This sequence comes from Gymnodraco acuticeps, assembly GCF_902827175.1. Lineage (NCBI taxonomy): Eukaryota > Metazoa > Chordata > Actinopteri > Perciformes > Bathydraconidae > Gymnodraco > Gymnodraco acuticeps. The sequence goes on from NW_022990270.1 coordinate 866,697, forward strand.
TTATAAATTTTATTAAAGTCAACGTTTCAGTTTTTTCAGTGTAGGTGATCCCTGGATAAATTACTACCTTTACTTAAAGATTTAAGGCATAACCGAAAATTGACTCAATAAAAAACCCATTGTTCCGAAGCTGTGGTTGCACTTATGAACCTTAATATAAGATGACGTGCTGGGCCAATATCCAATATGTAATAAAAAATACAATAATGTTATCAGCAAATCAATCAATCAGGCTACAGTAACACATTAAAGTAAACAGCTATTATACTGTATTGGATATTGTGGATGCAATAGTGCCTTAACATTGAGTATGACAGCTAATATTGATTGGAATTGCCTTCCAGACTCTGTTCTCATCATGCCACAAACGACATTAGACTTTGATTGAAAATGCCTTTAAAGTTAACTGCCGGAAAAGGTAATTTATTTGGCAGCTACTTAATTTACTCCTCCTCTGATGCACATTCATCAGCGTGATCAATAAGCAAATGATTTCACTGATTATGTGAAAATGAAATGTACGGATTTAGCTCGTGTAGCAATCCTAGACAGCTCTTCATATCACCATGGAAAAGTGGGATGTATTACACGGTTGCGATGGTTTTACGGGGCAAATTAGATGAATTTCGAAAGGTGTCTGCCACTTACGCTTGATCTCTTGTTAAATGCAAATGAGCGCACTCAGCGGCATTTCTCAGTAAGTGCACCACAAACGGAAACAAAAGAGGAAGACACGGGATGGAGAGGCAGGCAGAGATGGAACAGAGAAGCAGGCAGTTGCTCCCAGCTTCTTCTTTTTTAAATCCAAAAATTTTCTCTTGGTTTCGATTGAATTTGAATCATTGACCTTGTGTGTGCCCGGCGATCAAAGCAACAGACCCTTCGACTGTGAGGGAGATGTTGAACACTTGTTTTTGACAGGCGCCTGTCAAATGCTGTTGCTGTGGCAACATGGACACAATGCAAAGTGAGGCCTTGCCTGTTGCCTGCAGGCAGTGGATTAGAAATACATTTAACTGTGAGATTCAGCATCGTGTCATTAACTCTTTTCAATAACAACACACTTACATGCATGCATTGACCTTCTGCATAACGTTTTGTTAAAAGGACTATTGTACATATTTCGCTCTCCTCCAAACATGCCAAAAATAGAACGAACATTGATCTGTTCAACTTTAAATGTATTAACTTTTACTTTCAAGCATAATGGTGCAATAAATACAGGCCATGAGCTGTACTACACAGTTTACAAAAGCATAATCACATTCATCTGTACGTGATATAGAAAACACACAGTTATTTCTTAGACTTCTAACCACAATGAAGCCGTCTCAACAGTAGATTTACCATTGGGCTACATTTTGCTTTTGACATTCATGGTGCAGAAGATAGATTGAATGTCGGTGGTTACGAATTACCTCAATAATTTGAATAAAACATACTGTGAAAGTTGACAAATACACTGTGATTGCAACTTGTAAATGACAAGGAACCCCGCCGTTTAGCATACCCTGCTTTATGATTATTTTCAAAATGAGACAACTTGAAACTAGTGAGAAGTAGGGTCCTTTTCTCATACAGTAGACTTCTATTCAATCTTTTTGTAACTTAATACTAATTTAGCATTAGCCATGCAAGTGCACAGTACGCTCACAATGAAGTTGGATCTAGACCCGAGTCTATAATGTGTTTGCCAAACACAAAGAAAAGAACATTGCTCTCGCATTAGAAACTAAATGGAGAAGAGTCTGCTTCTCACTAGTCGGTTGCAATCATCAATAATTAGTTGTTGTAATGGTTCACAAGTTATAATGACTGAAGAGAGCTTTCTCTGCACCTGGCAGGGAAGAGCTGGCAACGTTGGGTGAGTTAGCTATAAATACTCAAGAGAACAAGAGAGCAAATGACTGCTGCGGTGTAGGTGTTACACCGTCTGTTAAGACAACAGAGATACCTTCTGGATTCTTTAAGTTCTCACAACATATCACGCATATAACTCCGCTTTGTTCTTGCACTCGTTTGATAACCTGACACTTAAAATGTAACCCTTGATTTCAAGAACACAGACAATGGCAATATGGAAATACATTTTGTTTCGAGGGGCTTAGTTCACAAACAAAACGTACATAAAATAAGACAAGAAGTGTTAGCGACACTCGTCCATATGCCATGCTAAGATTGAGAAGTGCAATCTAAGCCCAAAGTAGGTTTAAAATTATTTGTATAAGTTATAGAAGCAGAATAACACGAAAGTAATAACAACAAGCTGTGAGCTCCTTTAGTTCTCTGTAACCTGCAATGTTTCACATGGAGTCACTATTGCAAAGCTAATCAGTTTCCTCTTTATGCCCACAAGCACTATACAACAACGTGACTTTGCTGTAGAGACATATCGACAACTTGGGTAACACTGTACATAATAATGACTCATATAGAAGAAGGACAACAGGACCTTTAAGGTGCAAAGGGTCAGACACATGCGTACAGTAGGCTATGACTGACTTCATATATAATACCAAAACACTTCCATCATGTATGCATTTGTGCAATTGGCATGTTAACCAATGCAATCTACTTTATGTGAAAGGGATTTAAATGTACTAGGAATATTATTTGATTAAAAAGTAAGTTCTTGATCAGTGGTCCATAAAAAGAAGCACCACACCTGCTACTTGTATTTATCTTTTGATGATGTTGTTTGTTGTTTATGTAATTGTCTTTTCTGTGGAAGTTCTGCACAGGAAAATTCCCAAGACATGGCACAGGCCACGAGTTGACCACACGGTTGAGATGCCACAATCAATTCTGAAGACCCCTCCTGTAGCTCGAGGTTTTAACTAGTTCAGAGTGTAATAATCAACATTCTTCAAAAAAGCCCCTGTCACACTGGCCCCAAATTGACACCCGATGGACACACGATAAAGGAAATGTTCAAATTCGGCTGTGATCGTAGCAACATCGGGCCATTCGTGAGGGCATCTAAGCCATCGTATGACCGCCGGTGGAGTTTCTCAGGCTCCGGCAGCAACAACAAAATCATGTAAACATATTGTGTAAATAACCCAATTTGTGTTCTGTGAAACTAAGAAGGATATAATATATTATTTTGAAGGACAGTTAACAGGAAGTTGTTGTTGTTATGGAAACAACATTACGGAGAAAACGTAATATTTTCTACATATAAAGACGGATAAAGTAAAGAACAAAGTCTGAAGATATCAGTTCAGTATCATAGTACTGTAACATAATTGTTTGTGTTACTTTCGTTGCAGTTGTATGTCTTAAATGTAATGTAAATGTTGCCTTCGTGTGTGGTTCGGGGCCATCTTCGTGCGAAATTCACAATTCCATATTCGTGTGTCCATCGGGTGTCAATTTCGGGATTTCACATTTGTTGTCGGTTATGGCTCGGGGTCATCTACACCCCGAGAAGGATGTGATCCAGGTGTTCCACAACAATAACTACCTCTGACAGAGAGTTGCCCGGTCATAAACTGGCAACATCCACAATATGCTAGGGCAGCTAAGGGAGATAGCATGCTGCCCAAGGTTGGTCAAGGAGGAAATGCAGGGTAAATGATTCCCCAACAATATCAATTGGACACTTGTGTCACAAGAGGCTAGGCTTGGCTCATCACTTTGATGCGTTTCAAGAAAAAGCTGGGCTGAAGCTGGTCGATTTCACAATGTTTACTTAAGAAATAAAGCAGGACCAAACCATCAACAGAACATATCATAACCGGCTCACAGTCTTTGTCAAACAACAGGTGGATTAATACCATTGAACCACACCCAGTTCAGACGGATGCCGGAAGTGATAGTCAAATACAAATGTGTGTAACCTAAACAAATAATGCTAATAATAGAAATGATAACATCTTGGCTCCTCCAGTATGAAGTTTTCATTCTACTGTTGTTCCTACATGATTGAGGTTTGTAATGATGATTGGTAATGATCTGCGTCACCTCGTTGTTAATCACTGGTCGGTTTCTGGCTGCTACTCACACCTCCAAATGTCTAAAAATACTGGTGTTCGTATCCTCTGGTGCTTTTCATTATTAAAGGTATTTTTAAAATATTCACAAGTGCTGACTTTAATGTTCTACTGTAGGTCTTGTTCAGTCTAATTATGCACCACACTGTGTATTTGCTTCAAAATGATGTGTTTTTCACTTGATCACTTGAACAGTTTCACCTTTCCAGTGCACCTGCATTCAATGAGGCAATAATTAAGAGTCTCATTAAGCTACAGGAGCTCGCCAATTACTGCTACTTTAATACAAAGATGTGGTCATTTGCAAGCTGTTGACACACTCAAAATGAATGCCATACAGAGATATAACCAAAGCACTTGAAGTTTATTTGAACATTTGGGTTTAAAGTAACATCCAGGAGATCAGACGGTGGAAAAAAAGATCTGGCATTACTGATGTACCAAACACAGCCGTCCACAGGTGCCTAATTAGAATGATCTAGGCCATTTCCAATTAGATCTAGGTCATCCCCAGCGAGTCTCACTTCATGTTCAACTACTGTAGTTTTTCTTTTCCAGATTTTAATTTATTTGAACACTGCCTTAATTGGTTTTATACCAGTGTTGAGGACCACAACAAACTATAACAGACATCTCTCAAATAGGATTCATTCCCTGAAAAAGTACATAAGGGAGACATGTTAATTAACAGTTGCTTATAAATTCACATTTTGTTGTTGGGCAGGCAAGTTCAGGGGGTTTATCAGAGCTTTTTCTCCCAAAAAAAAGATATGCCTAAAGTAAAAACTAAACATCGAGAAGTAAAGTTGAGTTATTATGCTACATATATCGGAAACAAACTACTACAAATCTTGCATGCCCTTTTAAAGGACCCGTGTCATGGCCATTTCTACTGATCATAATTCCATTGTTGAGGTCTACTGGAATAGATTTATATTGTTCAATTTTCCAAACTCACATTGGTTTCTCATACAGCATCTCTGTATAGTATGTGTGTTCACTCTCTGTCCTAAACGGCTTGTTGGAGCTCCTGCCCCCTCCTCCCTGTGAGCCCAGTGGCCGCCTGCGAGACAGCGAGACACAGCCCGAAACACACACACACCCGCAGCCTGGCCGTTACGTTACGTCACTATATCCAAATACGTCACTATACCCAAGAAGAAAACAACGGAAAAAGAGAAATGTCCAACGAGGCGTTCTGGGGCAGCATCTAGGTATTTTCTGTGTTAGAGTTGTACTCGCTACAGGGTGTACTTTGAGGCTTTGTGACTCTGCAGAAAAAGCTTCATAACTCACAAGGGGACGGGTAATAACCAGAAAAGCACGACATGGGACCTTTTATCCATGTACTTTTTCTTTTAATGTTTAATTGAACTATTCACATCTTAAACTGCACTGTAACTTTTATCCATGTATTTTTTCTTTTAATGTTTATTTTATTAGCTTTTCTTTTTAATGACTGATTTTAAATGCCATTTTCTTAATGTCTTTCATTTTTTGTAAAGCACTTTGAATTGCCTTGTGTTGAAAAGTGCTATATAAATAACCTTGCCTTGCCTTGCCTTGCCTTGCCTTGCCTTGCCTTGCCTTGCCTTGCCTTGCCTTGCCTTGCCTTGCCTTGCCTTGCCTTGCCTTGCCTTGCCTTGCCTTGCCTTGCCTTGCCTTGCCTTGCCTTGCCTTGCCTTGCCTTGCCTTGCCTTGCCTTGCCTTGCCTTGCCTTGCCTTGCCTTGCCTTGCCTTGCCTTGCCTTGCCTTGCCTTGCCTTGCCTTTAAATCAAGATTTAAAACGTTTCTGTTTGCCTTTTATTAAATTAAATATGTATTAAATGCACTGAAGCTTTTATTGTTGTATTATATGCCTGTTCAATTTGAGCATGTTTGAATTTGTAATCATCTTTTATAATGTGTTTACTTTGTCTTAATGATTGTAATGTATTTTGACAAGCGCTTTGAATTGCCTTGTTGTTGAAATGCGCTATATAAATGAACATGCCTTGTCTTGCCCAATGTGGAACAGTGATTAGTAAACGGAATCATAAAGGTACAGGTTCATACAGTCAGACCAAAACAGTTGGTTAAAAGATGCTTCAATGCCCCATTAAGCTGATGGAAACTGCAGTCAGGTGTGAATTCTCTGAGGGTTTATCGCTTATTAAGCAACCCCAATGGCATTAGATATATACATTTCACCCATCATAAAATAAAATAATGATTAGTTCAATTTTAATGAATCTACAATGGGAACAATGTTGTAAAGAAATGCTAAAATACATGTGCAAACGTTGCATAATGACTAGACTATGGACAAACGTATTGCACACATGCATATATATTGTGTAGTAAAACTGCATCGGCACTTAACCTGTTGAGCCCCGAGCCTGTTTTTCAGGTCTCAGGCTCGAAAATGACATTCCCAGAACAAATGACCATATCTTCACTTCTAAAAGTGTTAAATTAATAATCTTTTTTCTCAAAGCAACCTGTGAGTTGGATGTAGAAGTGTCAGAATCAATATAGATGTTTTTATTTTAAAGTAAATTCAGATTAAACACAGTAAAAAAATGTAAATGATTCTGTCCGTCCAAAAAAAAAAAATTACCTATAGTGAAAACCACCACACGCATTTCCAAACATTCGGTCTACCTACGCTGTAAAATGCATTATCTCTTCGATTTACACACGGCATCTACTGCACGTCTGTCCGTCCTGGGAGAGGGATCCCTCCTCTGTTGCTCTCCCTGAGGTTTCTCCCATGTTCCCCTTTAAACTGTGGGGTTTTTCTCTGGAAGTGTTTCCTTGTACGATGTGAGGCTCTAAGGACAGAGGGTGTCGTATTGTCATACTGATATTCTGCACAAACTGTGAAGTCCACTGAGACAAATGTAACATTTGTGATATTGGGCTATATAAATAAACATTGATTGACTGTACTGCTTAAATGAGACAACAATAGTAACCATAGCAGTACTGTGAGAACATTTCATGCTGTCATTTACTACATTTAATGTTTTTGTTGTTATAGTAATGACCGCAATTATTAGCCATTCTGTTGCAAATGTAATGGTGCGGTGCATTTTATAATAAAACGTCTTCACAATGCCCGCCGTTTCTTTATGTAACGCTTTGATAATGAATTGTATATATATATATCCCTCTGTTCTCTGAATTGTCTGGTTTTTTACGACGCAGCGAGGAGCAGAGAGGCCTCTACCTTATTAGCTTTCAAGTTTAGACCTGGTAATTGAAATCCATTAGTGCGATCTAAAATGGATCTGATGGTAAATATAAAGAGATTTGTTTTCTTTTTTGTTGAAGCAAGGACAAGCTCTTCAAGCACATGTAAATGTGTGTGTGTGTGTGTGTGTGTGTGTGTGTGTGTGTGTGTGTGTGTGTGTGTGTGTGTGTGTGTGTGTGTGTGTGTGTGTGTGTGTGTGTGGTGTGTGTGTGTGTGTGTGTGTGTGTGTGTGTGTGTGTGTGTGTGTGTGTGTGTGTGTGTGTGTGTGTGTGTGTGTGTGTGTGTGTGTGTGTGTGTGTGTGTGTGCGCGTGCGCAATCCGTGCACAAGTACAGAGAATAAAAGGGAAAAAGGAAGGTTAAAGGGGGGAGAGAAATAGTGAGTAAAGAAAAAAGAGAGGGAGAGGGTGAACTGAGTGCAGTAATATCCATTAGATTTATTGTGGTGCAATTCCCAGTCCCTGTAGTTCTGCCTGAGGGGGACTATATTACATTTCATCACAGTTTCATTTTCTCCTGCAGATGAGAAATGGGAGTTATGTTGCAGTAATGTAACATGTATGTGCTAAATCTTATCTCTAATAAAATCAAACACACCACAACTACTGGCATTTCTGCTACAGGTCCATAACAAAATGAAACACCATCTGTTATCGTATCAAGACCGACTTATTAGAACATAAAAATCAAACACACCCGAGGAATAAGAATGAGGGTAATGAATATCGGAGGTAATGGGATGTGATGGGAGGATTGGCCCTAAAGGTAAGAGACGGGTCCTTTTGAATCAGAGTCACTTTATTCCCTAAGTGCAGTAAGTATACACTATACATTAAAGACAAATAGTGGCATCACATGTTACCATTGTCCCAGACACGCAGACTGGAACTCAGCCGAGCGAAAAGTGTCCCCTCAGAAACGAATTACCGTGAGTCCATGTCCATGTATTGTGTTATTAACTTAAAATGGGAAATAATAGGCTGTCTGTATTTGATATATTTGACTCATTGTATACATAATAGTTAATGGTATTACTGTTATATATGCATTTGATTTAAGTCTTCCAAATCACACAAAAATGATAATTTGTTCTTAGGCTTTTATAGGACCCATAAGTATATGTAACATGCATTCTTTAGATTTTTTTTAATATACTTTATTAATCCCCGTGGGGAAATTGTTTCTCTGCATTTGACCCATCCTAGTGTTAGGAGCAGTGTGCTGCCATTTTGAACGGCGCCCGGGGAGCAGTGTAGGGAACGGTGCCTTGCTCAGGGACACCTCGGTAGCACTTGGTCTTGCCGGGACTTGAACTGGTGACCTTCCAGTTGCCAAGCCAAGTCCCTATCGACTTGAGTTTAAATACTTAACTATAATATTCTGATATTAATTCATACTCGTGATATCTATAGTAGAAGCATACTTTTATTAGCAGTATTACAATAAGTATTGTAATTTATAGGGTAGCAATTTTATTTGCAAAATGTGTATATATATATACTTGAATGCAGTTGTGTGGTATTTTTTTTATTGTAGGAGTCTCTGCTTTTAGCATTTTTGGACGCAAAATAGACCGTCTTGGTGTAATAATGTACCATTCAGATAACAGGTATTATATATATTTGGCCTGGTTTAAATAACAGTTAAAGTAGTATTGTCTAATGACTACCTATCTAGAATGTGCTTGCAAATCACACAATTATATTTTGGTATTTTTAGGCTTTATGGGACTTATAAGCAAATATATATGTAATTTATCACTATCCTGAGTTGAAATACTTTACTGTAATAATATTAATATAACAATATTAACCCATCCTCATGATGTCTATAGCACAACATGGAGAAGCACACTTTTATTAGTAGTTGTACGTTTATTAAAAGTACAGAATAATGTCATAAGAAAAGTTTGCATTTTATAAGCAGTCTTTCTAGTTGTATTTAGTTTTGTGCTATAGCAATTAGTCAAATATAGATTTTTCGAGTAGTAAAACAAAATAACAAACAATAATCAATTTATTGTTGAAGTAGTTATGTTTGTTATTGACTGTTTTCTAAACAGCAAATGTCCAATTGTAGCTTAGCAACCAACAGCTCAGTCTTTTAGCATTATGTCATGAGATGCACATTGAGATAAGATAGTGCTTGTGTCGGGAACCAATTGTTTAAAAAATAACGAATAATTCCGCCATCATCTCTTTAAACTGCATATGTGCTGTGAGAGAACAGAAAGGCGTAGCAACAGTAACCAACGCTGACGGGGCTTTATGGTCTATCTGCTGTTTCTTTGTGTTTTATAACGTTGTCCATTGTTTAATGAGCAGTTTAAAGGCGTCAACATCGGGTAAGCACAACTTTTAATACAGGCATTTTTCATTATGTTATGCCATTAAAGGCGGGTGACAACTGTTAACTAAAACATCTATCATTTAATTCATTGATTTGGAAGTTGTAGCCCCTATTTTAGATGTGATTAGATTACATTTAACTTTAATTTCATTGCACAGAGTACTGGGACACCAAGATGCAGTTAGCATCTAACCACAAGAGCAAGAGAGGCAGTAAAGTGAAGCGTAATGTAGGGTATCATTTACATATACAGTATAAATACGATAGATATAAAAACTGAAAAGTATATACGGCATGAACAGTATTAATGAGGTCGTAGAAATATATACATTATAGACAATAGACAGAATAAAGATTAAACACTATAGACCAGTATTAACACTTTTTATACATAATTTGAATAAATATGAGTATGCTATAACCAGTTTTATAATTAAAATAAGTCAATCTGACCAATGTTCAAAGGAATATTATTGAGATGTATTCACTCATTCAAGGAGGAGTTATGTGGTATGCGAATGTAAATAGCATAAAAGTATCAGTGGTGGTAGTGATATAACAGATATGAGTACGCAATAGAAGATATACCTAGTTTGGACAGTTGTATAAATAAAATGAGTAAATATGACTGATTTGCAAAAGGACTATTAGTAACACATGTGCACTTTAAACAGAACAGAGGATGCAGTAGTTTAAAATGTACAGTATAGAAATGTCAGTGGTAGTAAATATCTGTCGGGATAGTAGCAGTGTTGGTGTGAGCCGTGCTGCAGTGTGGAAGGTGTTAGTATGCAGCTTTCTGGCACTGGCCTCATGAAGCAGCTCATTAGCCGGCGGAGCGACAGGGTCAGTTGCTTTAGCTTGATATTGTGTGTCGGTATCAAATAGCTGAGAACAGGTGGGGGATTATAATCATGGTTGCACAACTAATAATACCAACTGCTTAATATATCAGATACCACATAGACAATAGACAATCACAGCTAAAAGGGAAAGCAAGCGCTGTGACAGCAATGCTATCAACACAGACTTTACTGTGTTTGTTTTATCTGGAGCAAATCCAGTCAAACGCATTTGATCTACAGTGCGGGAGCATTGGGAAATAGGCGTAAGAAAAACAAAAGAGCAGAGGAGAGAAAAAGGCAACCGAGTCGGGTGAAAAACATTTTCTCTGCTCTGCTTTGTCAATTTCAGAGTGCCATCTCCCGATAGTCATTAAATAAGTTGTGTTGTTGTTTTAATTATCGATAGTAAAGCAATCTGTTCATAATTACAAACATTTGCTTGTGGCAATTACAAACAGTGGCTAGTAGCAGTTTAATTTGCCCGCTCTAATCTTGTCTGTAATTAGAGCACACACAAGCAGAGCACCAGAGTAGTTCAGCTCCAAGGCAAACAAGACAAGACTGAAATTCCCATTATAACAAACTGCTGACTGCCTGCAGCACACACACTCGCCCGCCCCTCAGTGCAAACATTGTGTACATTTAAATCCATTTGTTTAGCTCCACAATGCCAATGCACTGATGTGGCAGTTTCTCATTTCACCATCTCGGTAAAAAAAAGAAAGTCAAATCAAATTGGAAATATATTTCCTGATATTGCAGCACAGCGCCAAAAGGGACTTTGAGTTGTGTTTATTCATGCTGAAAAAAGGCTCATCTTAGATCATAAAACCTAGTCAATACAGTATGAGCTGCAAAGTGCACAAGCAGGCACAAACATGGTTATCATTATCATAATACTAAATCAAGCTCAACTGCTTACACTCGCTGAATTTAAGAGCTGCATGTTGATGGATGAAGTCAACACAATACTGTGTGTGTGTGTGTGTGTGTGTGTGTGTGTGTGTGTGTGTGTGTGTGTGTGTGTGTGTGTGTGTGTGTGTGTGTGTGTGTGTGTGTGTGTGTGTGTGTGTGTGTGTGTGTGTGTGTGTGTGTGTGACCACAAGTATTTTACAGCTTATATTATTTAGTACTTTCGAGTGGTGCAGGAATGAGTTCTAAAAACCTGCAAATGAGTTAGCATTTTAGCACTTCCAGTCCACTCATCTTGAAGTCAATCGTTTTTTGAGCAGGCTATTGGTTAAAAGCCTTAAATACAACAACAACAAATGTCAGTAAATTAAAAAAAACTCCTGAATGTCTGAATCTTTATGTGCCATAAAAACAGTGGTTACTAACAAGTGATTATGTAAGACTACTAAACATCATCATGCAGAACGTTAGCTGCCTTTAGCTTAGCGGTTGTGACGTAGTGTCATAACATTAGCTTTTTATCTCTGGTGATTACATTTGCGCTTCAAAAATCATAAAACTGTTGTTAATATGTGGAGATTATTCTGCCGAACAAAGCCTGTCAGTATCATAACTGTGCAATGGTCACAGATCTTGTATTCTGCAATGAAAGAATTGCCTTGCTTTTTGTCGAAGGACCGCTTGTGATGCTAACTTCCGGGTCGGCCTACACAAATACGTCATCATTGCACCACTCTGTTGTTATTTGTTTCTATTTTTAAAGCGTTATATTAACAATTATAATGATTTGAAAGAAGCTAGGCTAATGAAACATATCTGGTAAGTGACACTGTAAGTATTTAATCAAAGTCAAAGTCAACTTTATTGTCAATCTTTCAGTTTGTGTACAGACAGAGATCGAAATACCGTTTCCCACAATCTTGAATACAAAAATACAAATATAGAAATATGTAGCCTATGTAAATATATATATACCTATATATACACAATAAAATACACATTTATACTAGTATACTAATCAATATAGCCTACAAAAATAACAGTCACTTCAATATCTTTGACAATCATTTTTGTCCATAGCAGCGTAACAAAAAAAGTGTCTGGTGCTGGAATTGATACAATAAACATAATACACCTTTTACCCCTTAATATACTGCCGGAGGTTTACCTCGTGGCTTCTCTGCAGTCCCACAATCCCTCTGGATCAAGAAAGGGCTGTGTGTGTGGGGGGGGGGGGGAGCAAATGGTTTGACATGGCGGGAGATGTGTGTCCATCATGTATCTACGGTGAGTCTCCTCTTACATGACAAGTTCATGTCAAGAAATTGCTCTCCAAGGTCAGCTTAGATATGTGTCATGCCGCACGGGGAACATGAGAAGTTGGCATGGGGGATGAGGGGGGGGGGTGGGGGGGGAGTTATTTTCCACTGCTGGATAAGGTGATAGGAAAATGTGTATTATGTAATTGACTCTCACGTAGACGCTGTGTGTTACATGTGTTATCCATTTCTCGCACGTTACACTGTGCATTCAGTATTTTTTGCACATTTCTGTAACCTCTAACTACTTGTTTTATAAAACTCAGCCACTTTAAATTCGGATATAACATATTTTACTCGTCATATTCTTAATATACTTTTTTCATTTATATTTCTTGTTTATAATTTGTTAGCTGTATAATAGTTTTATAAAAGCTTTTTTAATAGTTTAATAGATATGCCTTAATTCCTCTTATTGTGTCTATGCACCATTATTCACCAAACAAATTGCATATGTGTGTAAACTTTGACAATGAACCTGATTATGAGTCCTAATGTATGCACATGCATATGCACAGTGTGCACATATTAACTCTGTCTCTTTCTCTCCCTTCGCTGTAATAACAATAACTCAAGGGGTAACATCTCTCCCTATCACTACACCCCCCATCTCAATGTCTGAGACTCTTTTCTCCTCTCAGATGGTAGCTATTAATTCCCTTCAGCGGCTGCTTGATGGAAGGCTAACAGCATTTTATATTGTTGATACACTTCTGACTGGAGCTGCATGCTCTCAATTACAGATGAAAGATAGCTGGTAACCTGGTTACAAATGGGCTGCGCTGTTTAGATGATGTCAGGCACCTTTATCAAGCCGAGATGAAAATAGAAAGGGGGCCGTCTGCAGACCCCTTCAGCTTCTTGCAGTGTCGATGTTATCCCGCTGCAGAGAGATGCTTAACTGCACATGCACGTTGGCTGTGTGCCATTCCAATCTGTTCTAAGTGATTATCATTCATACTGTCGATCCGCGCAGACACTGACACCGGCTATCTGAGAGAATCTGCAGCCCAGTCAATTAAAGGACCAACAGTAATTGTGGTAATTGTGAAGCCCCCTCTTGAGAGGTTGTCACCTTCTTGATTTGATTACTTCAATTTTTCTAATTGTTTACATATTTACATAGGAGTACAGTATAGGGGGTGTAGGCCTACTACATGTGTTTATTTGTCAGATGGTACAGATGATTATCTTTCACGGTCAACTTGTATATTTTTTTATGTTTTATTTTCTGTTTTGAGATGTTTCTATTTTATGTTTGTTTATTTTTCTACTCTTTTTATTTTTCTAATTATGTGCAATGCTTTGTTTTAGCGAAAAACATTTCCCAACTTGGGTTCAAAAAAGTTTTTCTTATCTGATCTTATAAGTTTGTTTACATGGGTTGTTTGTAGATTTCATTATAGGCGCTTTCACGCCAGAGTACTTTTCCCGTTTAGTTCCGTTAGTGCCTGGAATTTTGCATTCACACCAAAAAGAGAACTTAGTTCAGAGAACTTTTACCCCCATTTTTAGTGCCTGCTAGAGAGGTGGGAATATCCTGGGGAGAAAAAAGTACCAATTTCTGATTGGCTGGGCGAATTGCAAACCACGCCCCCGCCATTGTATTTGCTGGCATTAGCATTATTAGCATTAGCCCCGCGCACCAACGGAGAGAGAATAACTTATGGCAACACAACACATGGGAGCGGTGGAGATGAGGAGGTGTCGGCGTTCTGGCGATTTACTCGGAAGGCTTCAGTAGAAGCTGCTGGGAGTCCCAGCAGCTTCTACTGAAGCCAGTCCCTAACTCCGGGGACTTCCGGCCGGGGACTTTGGGTGGCAGTATATGCCGTGAAGTGGTTTGCGGCCTGCCAGTAAACCCAAAGCAGAAGAAGAAGAAGTGACGTCAGCGGCTTAATTTGCGTAATCCTCCCTCAGGGACTTATTCCGGTGTGAACGCGATCTGTACTTAGCTCCATGGGGGAACTAAGTGCTGGGAATTAAGTACGGCAAAGTACTTGGTGTGAAAGTGGAATGTAGATAGTCAGGGAAATATAGTGTTTAGAAATATGATACCAAAAAACAATAGGTCATTTTTCAAGTTTGCAAGACTTGCCGCTCGTCCTAAAAATGAGATGAGCAAATAAACTTGAGAATGTGTTTATAGTTTCATTTTGTATTTCCAGTGCTAAATATGATACACCATCTGTTTTGACACACACTGCAGAATACTTAATGTCTGTGCCTCTGAAAGAAATGTAATAGCCGAACTGCCCATATTGATTTCAGTTTTAAATGAATTTTAACACTAAAGAAGACGCTATATCCGACTCATTATCAAATCAAATATGTGATGTAGCGCTGAACAAAGGGATTTCATTATTGATAAAAGTTCATTTCTGAAGATCTTTTTCCCTTTTCTTTGTCAAGCCACATTATAAAGACTTCCTCACTCTTTTCTTTTTTATTATTAGTATAAGCTTGTCATTAAATTGGAGCCAGGGAGCTGCAGAAGTAACAAATAAATGGATGTTTCTTTACGAGTGGCTCTCCGAATGTTTCTGCACCCGAGTCTGTGGCCTGAATACAAATGCAAACTGTTACATAATGAATGAGCGCTTTACTCTGGGAATAAAGATTAGCAGCTGACCCCTTTTACATGATCATCTTATTTCAGGAACCAGAACCTCTTGGGCATGGCAATTTCTGCGCAGCGTTTCTCCTTCAGCCTCCACTTTCAGAATACTCAAGTTGGTATGAAAGGGAGGGAGAGAAAAGATTTTTGTTGCAAATGCAATACATGCAACGCTGATGGGTTTATCATGGTGTCGTAACACCACACACATTATGGTGCTATAATGAAAGGAGATGATGGGATGATCAGGGGGAGATTGAAGTGTCTCTCTAGTTTACAAGTATGGGTCAACAAACAAACACAGGCTTCTGGTTAGTGAACCTAATGAATAAATCATAGAGCATGACCCCCCCTTTTTCTCCACACACACATCAATCCATTGCCCACCACAACAGAAGCTAAACCCCCTCCTCTCCTGTTTTCTCCCTCTACCTTTGGACCCTGGCACATCTGCTACCATTACATACCCTGGCCCATTTTTACGTTGCTGTTCATTACGTCGTGTCACGGTGTGCTCTGGGTCTCTGCCAGCAGAAATTAAACTCTTCAGAAAAGATAAATATCATATTACTTCATTACCCTTTTAAATCACATGCAAATTAGAGGTATTAACCCCTCCTCTTCCTACACACACACACACACACACACACACACACACACACACACACACACACACACACACACACACACTTTATTCTCCTGGGTGATGAAGTTTGTCTGGCCGCTGTTCAGTCACTCCCTTTGTCACAAACTGACCGTGAATGGGCCGAACCATACGTCTCCACCCTGCTCGTTTCCCCCCTCTGAATTAAACATTGATGCAGCTTGACAGCAATAAATAACATTTATCACAATGGGGATCTAATAATGATTTGGCTAAGCTCGGGCTGCTCATCAACTGGCGAATATGGCAGCGTGATTATGCCGCCAGCTGTCTGTGACAACTGTATCTAAATCACTCGTCTACTTCTCTTTGATCTCCTGAATGCATGTCGTTATGGCAGAGTTGTCTCTCCATTCATCTCTGTTCTCTTTTCACAAGCAAGTATCAAGCTAATCACAGATACCATTGTGCTGTCAGCCATTATGTTGCTTTCTCAGTGGTTCTTATAGGTAAACAGTACTGTATTGCAATCAATCAGGGTTTTGGAATATGTTATCTTTTACGCCTACTTGTTACCTGGAATGAAAAGCAATGAGTAACGTATATATCACAAGTATCACAAAATAAAAGTAATGTAACTTGATTACTTTAAGTGACTTTTTGATTTCCAGAAGATGCTTTTTTAACTGAAGTGCGTAAGACAACAGAACAATGTGACCTTAGAGAGGAAGAAACTAAGATATTTATGATAACAAATGTGTCCTTTTATATTTATGCCAGGCTTACAGAATAGTATAGTCGCTGTTTTGGTTTAACACAGGTGTCAGCCTAAATGAAAAGCAAAGGTACATTTAGACAGCAGGTCTACCTATAATATATCATTCTTTATTATAAAACACGTTATGACATTGACATCCCTATTTTTAAATAATGTACAAGTAATCTGATTACATCTTTTTTAATGTAACTGTAAGGCAGGGGTGTCAAACTCAAGGCCTGGGTGCCAAGAGCTTGCAAAGAATATATGTTTATTATACGGTTACATAAACTACATGTCCCACAATGCATCTCAAATATGCCTGTTTTCTCAGAATTTTACTTTTTCTTCAAAATTGTACTTCTTGTCTTTTGTTTTGTTTTGCCCTAGACTACTGCTTTCAGACGTAGTTCATTATGAAGTTATTACCCTATCCGATAATAATCCAATGCAGAGGCAATAATGTAATATAATTTGTTATATATTAAATATTTATACATGTATTTGTATATAGTCTTAAAGTTACAACCGGCCCTTTGAGTGCAACCAAAATGCTGATGTGGCCCGTGATGAAATTGAGTTTGACCCCCCTGCTGTAAGGGAAAACAGTTTTTCTATCCAGGTTATGTAATCCCGTTACTTGTAATCTATTACTCCCCAAACCTGATATCAACCAAAAACACAGCTCCCTGTATTAAATGTCATTTGTAACTCAGTCTGTGTTTCAGTGTGTGGCCTTTGGCAGCAATGTTTTCATTAAACCCTGCTTATGTATTCTGAGTGCTGTCCTCTGTAGACTGGAGAACATTTTGTTTAATGATGAAAGTTATTTCATTTGCCATTTACAGCAGATTGTTTCCTCTGTGAGTTAAATGGTGCTTAAATTCGGCTTTTTAAGAGAGACGGCTAACCGGATGGAAAATAACCATGAAATGCATTCAAAGCTGTCCTCAGAAGTCAGGCCAGTGTGTTTCTGAAGGCGTGTTTGTGCATGTGTGTGCATTCAGGCATACATATATACATAATGTGGTCTGCCCGGTTTTATTAGGCTTGTTCCCCCCCCCCTGAGTGTGAATCCACAGCGCAGACAGAGATTGAAGTCAAATAGAACATCATGATGAGAGTATTCTCCAGCACTGCTTTTGATCTTTCTGTCTCATATGACAGAAAAACACTATTCTCAGACAAGCCTCTTTTTTGTGATCTCAAAAGGCATAATAAAAGTCTTGGCTATGTGCCTCTGAGATAAGATAGCCATCAGACCTTGTGAAGATGAAAGATATCAAAGATAATTAGAGCGAGGGTGAAAAAAGATAATTAAATTGAATGCTGGGAAAAGTTAACCGCATGGGTTCGGTTTAATAAGCAGATTCATTAACCAGTGTGCAGTATCAGGGTTGTGTTTGATTAATAACGAGCAGGACCTATTTAATAAGAATAAAACATTCATCACAAACACACATAAATCAAATAATGATATTTCTTTGGCAAATAGTACAATTGGATTTCATTAAACTCTCTCCATTCAGTGGTAGCCTGCATGATAATTGAAATGCCTTTGAAGCTTTCAAAATGTGTTCAAGTTAATCATTTGGTTTGATTCACAATTAGTCTAATCTCTGTCAGTGGGAAATGGAAAGTCCGGCCGAAGAGTGTATCAATTCCACCCGACGACGACGACGACTGGGTCTGAGTCACCTTGTATGCTTGTGATTGGTTGTTAGGCTCCATGGCAGAGGGGATATCGGGAGGCCACACAAAGCACCAGCTTATTAATCCTCCATGAAACTGCAGGGAAATTGAGTTCAGAATCAGCGCCGAATTTCCTAAAAATGGCAATGGGCTTGTAGCGAGTCGCAATGGTTAGCAGCAGCTGTACAGAGCGAGGCGGAGCTGCTGTTACATGGAGCTCACAGTCCCTCACTGCTTCATTTAGACATGATGATGATTATCTCATATTTTTCAAAGTGACTGATACTATTTCATGGAAAAATGGATCTAAAAGCTGTTTGTTGCCTCACTCAGACAGAATAGTGTTCAAGTCATTTCAGATGACCCTCATGCAGCTGTTGGAGTTTATTCTGCAGTTATCAGATTTTACACCATTTTTTTATGGACGGAGCGATTTAATATCTTTAAAAAGGTTTATAATTACACGAGGAGTAGTCTTAAAGCTGAAAACTGTTTTATGTACCACTTCAGGGCAGCAAAACGAGCACACATTGTTACGCCATAATGTCATTTCAGCATACATCCAAGCACACATTTATCTTTTAAGAGTTTAATCTGATAAAGCCTAGCATAAGCATTCATTTGGAGTCATGTTTCAGACAATTTGACAAAATACAACTAAAACAACTTCAATTTTCCACCCTTTTTTTGAAATATCTGACCATTAAACTGCTAAATGCTTCACTTTGTAGACCACATGATATTAAATGGCATTTGGTGCGGTGCGGTGCAGTAAGAGTACAGTCTGTAATGTCTAAAATCAAGATTTATTCAAGTGGCAGGGGAGAGTAAACCAGACTTCAGGGTCATAAAACAAAAACAATAATCCCAGATATGCTAAAACCTTCCATAAAGCTGAGAGGGAATGTAGAGAAATTGTGGTTTTGAGAGACCCCTCTTGTCATACAATTAGTAATTCGATCCTGTGTTAACATTGAACCGCTCCTAGTTAAATGCCCCTATACTGAAAGCAGTTTTGCAATCTCAAAATACATTGAATAGACATTGTTGGTCAGAAAACAGGCAAAACATTTTACCAAAAGTGCAGACTGTGGTTAATAAAGAAAAATAAACCAGTGGTTTTCTTCATTCTGAGCTGTAATGAATTCAATTTTAAATAGCACTTTAAAAGGGTTACTCAAAGCCCACTCAAAAAGAGTAAACATCCACTTTGACAGGCAGCTGTTTTCACTCGTATCTCTCACTACCCTTCACTGGACTCTTCAAAGCACTTCTTAAATGAAGAATGATACAGAGATGCCTGTGGCAAACACAGCATTTTTGACTGCAAACAAACTAGCTGGACCAGCTCACTGTATCTGAAGATTGGTGCACTTTAGAATGAGTTTACTTAAAGGAGCCTCACCCTAATCCACTCCTCACAATGCAGCGTTCATGGCGAGTCAACAGTCGGATGTTTTATACATTTCCAATAGATGGAGTGAGTCAAACACTTAAAAGTTGTCAGTGGTCTTGTGAAAAATGTAATTTGTTTTCCACAGACTCATTACACCACGGAAATGAATAAACAGCTACTGGTGTCAAGTGTCGGTTCAAGCATGCATGGCAAGACCAGAAATCCCATAAACCCGTTTTACAGACGTTCAGTACAACAGCTCTCTGTATGGTAGCATAACAGTCCTCATTTGAAAATGTGCAAATCACAACACGTTTGAACAGTTTTTCAGAATCAAATAGAAAAACGGCACATTTGTTAGCAATTGTATTTTCTGACAATGATTATTTAAAGCAGCTTTGATACATATTGGTATATCATTTATAATAATAATACATTTGATTTCAAAGCGCTTTTCCAGGTGCTCAAAGACGCTTTACAGTGGTTTGATAAAACATGATAAAATAGAATAAAGAATAGAAATACAAAATATTAAAACAGCTAACATTTATGGATTGCATCAGTCTTTTAAAATATGATTGAACTCTTCAGCTCTGCATAGCTTTTACAGCATCTTACGTTTTGGTTCACGTTCAACACTCTCATCAACCTTATGTTCATCATTGTGTGGCAGCTGTTTTCCGCAGGTCCAAAATAGCTCTTTAAACCCTCCTCCGAATGCTCCCTTATATAAAGATATTTCCCTCAGAGGTTGGTGGGGACAAAAAACAGAGCTTAAATAATGAGTATACTGTACACTGGATTCACGGGTGAACAGAAACACAACTTCTAATCAATGTTAATCTGTATGTTGTTTTTGTCAATAGACAATTCTAAAAGGTGATACAGATATCCATAATATGAAGGAGTTGTGGTTGCACGGTTTCTGCTGTCCCCAAGTGGCAGAAAAGTCAGTTATTGCAGATTTAAAGGGTAATGTTGGGGATTTCTAATGTTATTGTATTGTGAACAAATCCCATGAAGAGAAAGAAAGTATCTCAATACTTGATATCTTCCTCCTCTGTCTGTGGCTCTCAGGCTGTTTGTATACTGAAGATGTTAGTCTTTGAAACAAGTCAAAAATATGCTTTAACTCAAAAAGAAAAGAAAAAGGCAAACTACTTTCATAAAGCAGCTGAAAATGGCATTTCTTTTTTTAGCAAACTCAAGCCGTAAACACTCTTTTTGTGTTTATATTTGGTAAGCTAGTACAAAGGTACTGCATGAGCTATATCAAATGTGGCCTCAAAGACAACACTTCTTATCAATAGATTGTTGATTTTGGCCATCTCATAAACGCACTGCACTTGGTCAGAAACCAGAGGAGACTGAAGTCCACCGCAGACGGACCACCTTTGGACAAAATGTCCTCTCCATTAAAGGCAGCTCATTGTGGAACAGCCTCCCAGCTGAGATACGGGATTGTCCCACTCTCAATAGCTTTAAAGGACAACTCAAAGAATGGTTGAGAAACAACCAGACGTGCACTCACCGCTAAATGCACTTTAACACAGGGGAATCTCCTCTTGCCACTTGATGCATCTCTTGTATCATCTCTTGCACTTAATATGTGGTTGCTGTTATAGTGTACTGCCATGTGGTAAATACTTGTGTGTGCTGCTCGTGCTCTTTTTCATATCATGTATTTATTTGTTGCTATGTTTACAAATGTCATGTTCTTATATGTTGTATGTCAGGGACTACGGATGGAAATGAGCTCAAAGCTAAAATCCGGCATATTTACACTTGAAGCATTATTGCTCTAAAGTGTTAATTAATGTGCATTGTCCCTATTCAAATAAACGGTTAAATGAAAATGAAGAAAAATACAGACTTCATTTAACAGCAGATTTTAGAACAACAATGCCATTTTAACCATGTTCAGGGAGGATAGTTGTCCAGTTTTTAAGAATGGTCCTTGTTATTATAAATAAATTGTACAAAATGTGCGGAGAGTGTG
Source organism: Gymnodraco acuticeps (assembly GCF_902827175.1). Lineage (NCBI taxonomy): Eukaryota > Metazoa > Chordata > Actinopteri > Perciformes > Bathydraconidae > Gymnodraco > Gymnodraco acuticeps. The sequence goes on from NW_022990270.1 coordinate 888,415, forward strand.
TTTATAAATCTGAGGTCCAGAGATGTTTTGGTAGTTTTGGGGCCCTGGGGGTTTCTGATGACTCAGGCTGTCTGTGCATGCATGCATACCCATAGCCACCCCAATGCAAGCAGACACATTTGCAACCACCCATACACAGTTACAAATATGTTTACCCAACAGTCCTGAAGTGTAATTCAATGAGGTAATACCCCTGATATAAACAGAGAAGCTTATAAATACCACACTGGTGACCTCAATCATTGGAGTGGATCAAAAACATTTGTCAGCCGAGCGTTTTCAGCTCCACGCACATCTGTTTACATATTGTATGATGTTTGGATTATATTGCAGACAAATCCCCATGGAAAAGAGTAGTAAACCGTTCTCATAAACGGCTGTTTACTTGAATTAGTATTATATACTCCTTTTGCTGCTCAGTTTCCATTGTGAGAAATTATGAAACTGTTATTATGCTCCAGTGGCATTTAGATTTAATTTCCTCCCTTTGCTCCACTCCTTGAGAATAGCGTCCTTATGGTCCGAACATACCTTTACAAGCTTCCTGGTATTTGGACCGACTCCTGATGGAGAAGTAATACCATCCTTTTCCATGTCCACATCGTTTCTTACACAGGAGGGATTTGTTTCATTTATGTAACAATGAAAGCAGCTGGCAGAGAGCCCACATGTTGCTAAATGGAACCGCGACGCCAAGAAACAAGGTGCTTTTTAAACAGAGACGGAGAGACACCAGAGAGCGCTTGTGGAGAAGAATGAAAGAATTGGATGGCAGAAGAGAAAGCAATCAATGCTGCTTTGTGTTGTGCACAACTTTTCCCCAATAGCTCTTCCGCTCTAGAGGCATTTGTAAAGTACATGAATCAAGTTTAACTATAGAAAGGCATGAGACAGAAAGCAGCAGTGCTTCAGAGAAACACAATCGATCAAGCAAAGACATAAGTGCTTTGCTCAGAGCCAAACCTTGCAGCTGTATGGAACAGTAAACGCCAAAGCCTCTATGCAAAAATAAACACCACACCCACACATGTAAATGCTGTCTCTCTCTGTGTTTCAGCAGCATCTGCACCCATTTAAATGTCCAGGTGCTTTCGGACCTTCAGGATCATTATACTCTGCAGATGGGTAAAATGTGATTTCATGCAGAGTGTGGGAAAGCGTTGGCCTCGGCAGAAATGCACCTGTTGTTGGACCAAGTCAGAGTTACACCCCTTGTCTGGTGTCCAGAATGGAAATGATATCTGCATTGAGAAGGTTTGTTTTATGGAGAAACACACCTGCCTCAGCCCATTCTGCCAATATGTGTTTCCGTACAATCATCCTATTGGCCTCAAGCGTTTCAAGCTTCACTGTTGGATATGTACACTGACTGCAAATGCATGAGAAGAGATCACTCCATAAGAGCAGAAACAGCAAGGCTTAGCAACTCAAATGTGTTTGCCTCCCTTGATATAAATCAGCGCAAAACTAGCTGTTTGCGTAAACATGTACTTTTTACTGACATAATGGTATATATTCTTCCACACAGTGTAAACAAAGGTGGCTGGCTTTCGAGAATGCAAGAACGCAAAGTTGTGAGAAAGTATTCGAAACATTTGAAATGGCAACACAAGTTTATTTTAAAGGGGCCCCATTACTCTTCTGGGGGTTTACCCTTTCCTGTAGTGTGTAATATCGGTTTTGGTGCATGTAAATGGTTTGCAAAGGCTAACATCCCTGAGTTAGAGAGTTACTTTCCTGCACAATTTACATTAAAACATTTTCAGTGAGTGAAACTGCATCCTTGGAATACATTTGAGACTTGTCTTTTAGCTTTCCCACTGTATATGCAGTAAAGGTATTCAAGGTGCTGAAAAAGGTTATTTTCTGGGTAATACGTGTTTGGAATTAAGTGTGAATGAACCGGCTTTTGCTTACTAAAACCCCAAATAGACCCTGATGCAGCTCATTGTTGCCCAGCTTGGGTTTTTGCTAACTTTATGTTTATCCCACAAGCACTGCGGGGCAATATATTTTCTTCCACCCAGTAAATAAATAAGTGGTTAAGCAATCAATCTTTTGGGGGTTTGAAATCATAATATTGAGCACAACTGTCAGCTATGCCATTAGCATGATTCATTTCTGCCGTTTTAAATTTACAATTTCCCTACAAGAACAACATTGATTCCCAGTGTGTGTGTGTGTGTGTGTGTGTGTGTGTGTGTGTGTGTGTGTGTGTGTGTGTGTGTGTGTGTGTGTGTGTGTGTGTGTGTGTGTGTGTGTGTGTGTGTGTGTGTGTGTGTGTGTGTGTGTATATCTGACACAATTTCCTTCCTATTTTCTTCCATAATTTGAATCAGAGAAAATGTATTAATTTTGCAGGGCTCAGAGGAGCCTACGCAGAGCCAGTAAATAAATCTCTCCTATTATTACCTACAATGCCCTGTCAGGTCCATACATCATCTCAGCACATCATAATTAATTGCACACTAAACTATTCAGTTCAATTAACCATGAGGGAATGGATGGAGAGAGGGAGAGAGAGAGAGGATGGAAAAGGTTGCACTCTGTTTAAAATAAAACACAGATATAGTGGTAATTATCAAGCATATGGTTTATTTTGCTTAACTTAATGTATGTTTCCTTGTTTATCCAGGACCCGCTCTAGCTGCTGTGCTTCCTTACTGACTGTTCGGGTTGTGCATATTAACATAAGAAAATGGTTGTTTTCTATATAGACTTGTTCAAATTCTTCTTGCCCTTCAGTGCTGTTCTGATGGGAAATGTGGCAAGGCAATCTCACCCTGGAGGCTTCACATTTTCCAGCAAGGCTCTGTCGGGTCAACAGTCTCATAAAAAAGTGGAATAACATTATGAGGACGGTAATAGTGAAGTGAGTTTGTGGCGAACGCATTTCAAATGTTGCTTCAGGAGCATATGAAGCCAAACATACTGAAATTCAACTCTTAAAAGTCTCACAAACACTCTCAGTATGAGTTGCAGTGAAAGGCTAGGAAGTGTTTGGCATAGCTGGGGAATATGCATTGTTTTGTCAGGCTTTCTGTAAGCAAACAATACCTTAAATGCAATAAAAACACAAACACGGTGAGTCAAACAAACAGAATTTTCTGTCCCCTCAGAAAAAGACATACTTTAGGTTGTGAGGAGGCGTGCTTTGGAAAACAATATGTTATAAACACTGCAAGTATGGAAAAGGGAAGAGCAAATTAAAGGATACATTACATGTAATTTGTTACGGTACGGTTATATGGTAGAGTAATAATTGGTTGTAACATTATAGGCTACAACAGAGCTGGGTTTCCAACCTGCCCATCAGTCTACTTTGAAAAAGGGATTCAACAGTGTATTCCAAACTCACTATCCCCGTCCCTAGACATTGATTTTCATGTCATATAGTAACAGGTATGGCAGTTCAGATGATGAAGTGGTGATCAGGGGACTACAATAAGAGTGACACTCATTTAAAGAGCTCTAGGGATTGTATTGTAAGCATGTCCATCTGACCAGATAACCATGTTCTACAGTAACTATTACTAAGAAAGAGCATATTAATTACTACAGGTTAAACAAAATAACTCCCAATCATTTGCTTAAGTGCCGAAAACTGCAGTTCCCCGAATGACCACTGGAGGTTGGCTTCAGAAGCAAATCAATCACAATGCCCAACTTAAAGGTGGGGTAGGTAAGTTTGAGAAACCGGCTCGAGATACACTTTTTGTTATATTCCATGGAATGCTCTTAACATCCCGATAGCAATGAATATCTGAAGTGCTTTGACAAAAAATCCATAAACAAATTTCATCTGTGGAAGCCGTAGTAAGCACGACCAATCATCTGAGCCGGCCCGGCTCAAATAACTGGATGGCCTACCTGCCTGTCAGCCTTCCATCTGTGCACAAACTTATCTTGTGCCCTCATTGGTCATGTGCGCGTTCGTGTGTGTTGGAGGAGGGGCTCTGTGAGGAAGTGGCAGATTTTTTCCGGCTGTGTATTTTCAAATTCTAGCGATCTCGAGCCGGTTTCTCCAAAATTACCTACCCCACCTTTAACAGAAGTAAACAACTTAACAGTCCAGTACAAACAATGGTTTTGGTCTCTTAATGTAGTTGACCCGTTCATGACAACTGTAGGGGCTTTTTTATATAAATACATATCTTAAGTGCTGTACAAGGACAATGGTGTTTTATTTCCGTGTCTTCTACATTTAGGCTGTTGATGTTGGCAACAAGAAACATGCATTTTTTGCACAATATCATGGAATTAGTCCCCTTTTGGATACTTGACTAAAACTGGAAACGCTGTTGGAAGCACTGTTTTAATGATTTACTATTTACAAGCTATTAAAAATCAATGACATGCTCTCATTTCGATTATAATTTGCTACCGTTATAACTGTATGTCATCAGCGTATGTACAATGCAAAAACAGAAAGCTGGACAGACAAACCAACAGTCACTAGTGTCTTAGCAACCAGGCAATTATGATAACACAACAAATTGGCAATTACCTAATTATATTACGCAATTCACTTTACAATCAAACTGAGGTTATAATTTCTGTCTCCAACAAATCGGCCTCAGCTGTTAGGCTTGACCTGCATCACCATTTCAATATGAGCAAAGATAACGGCATTGTTTTATTTAGTAAGCCAATCACATTGATTTTAAGTTAACTTAGTTTGTGAGAGTGTCAGCGATATTTCTAAAACATAAACGTTATGTTCTCAATATTCAATTTGGCTTCCATAACAGCTCAGTTGCTGTGCTGCAGACACATAGTCCTGCACTGTTGCTGAAGCATCTCCATCACACACACACACACACACACACACACACACACACACACACACACACACACACACACACACACACACACACACACACACACACACACACACACACACACACACACACACACACACCATGTATACATCACTTCAGGGGACATTACATTGACTTACATGCATTTCCTGGAGACTTATCCTAACCTTAACCCTAACCAAGTCTTCACCCTAAAATTAATGATTCCTCTCATGGGGACCACCATTTTGTCCCCACACGTGACTGTGTAAACAGATTTTCCCCACAAGTATAGTAATGCTAGGCCACACACACACACACACACACACACACACACACACACACACACACACACACACACACACACACACACACACACACACTTCACACACACACACACACACACACACTTCACACACACACACACACACACACTTTTCACTAGCTGATCATGGTTGAAACTTTAATAATATGGTTTGCAATAAACAAGGTACACTTTTTCTACCGTCACCCTACCTTTTCACTTAGCAGGATAAATACGTGTGTCATATAAAAACCATTTTCTGGCAAAGGATGAGAGTCCCAAAGGAAATTTCATATCTGATGTACCATTTGTCACTGCTGCATGTAAGTCAGAATGTATGGTACCTATTACCAGATCAGTAAATCCAATGTTCTGTAGCCGAAAGCTCTTTCTTTGCTTGATTTAGTTTATCTGAAAAACTCATCTCACAATAAAGTATGAATACGTCGGTAGAGGCAATTTATATTTCGAAAATATGAGTGGAAGATTGTTATGTTACGTGTTGAATATAAAATAACTGCAGAAGAGAATACAATTTCACCGCCTAAATTAAGTTTGTGAAACACCATAACTGCTGGTTTGCGCTTTCTTATAGATTCAGGTCAAGGTTTTTTTTCATTGCAAACTAGTTCAAAGAAAGCTCCTTGCCTGCCACGTAAGTATGTTTTTGACTTTTATTCAGGTAGTCTGGCATCAAAGAATTATTTTATTTTCTAATATTCCCTTCCTCTTACAATGGTTTGGCTTCTAAAAGTATAAAAGCTAATGTATTTGCCGCATTCATGCTTTTTTCGAGTTTGTGTCTTCATGGATGAAGCATCAGCTGAATGAAATGTAATGTAATTCATATTTTAAACGTATCAAAAACTCTTGAAATCACCTTGTCTGACTATAAAATAAGTGCAAAAATCCACACAGTGTCACTCCTGAATATCTTCAGTCTGTCACTTCTCATGTTTGCCCTTCAGTTCTACAGTATTTTACACATCCCTGTGTCTTAAAGCAAGCCACTTATAGAGGCTTTTACAGTAAATAACTGGAGAGAAATTCCAAGGAACTGTGTGTGTGTGTGTGTGTGTGTGTGTGTGTGTGTGTGTGTGTGTGTGTGTGTGTGTGTGTGTGTGTGTGTGTGTGTGTGTGTGTGTGTGTGTTGTGTGTGTGTGTGTGTGTGTGTGTGTGTGTGTGTGTTGTGTGTGTTGTGTGTGTGTGTGTGTGTTGTGTGTGTGTGCACAGAAGATCAAATGAAACCTTGCCACAGTGGGCAGAGGGGTTATGCAAATAGGGGGTAAAGTGGAATAAAGTATCAAAAAAATATCCACCGCAAGCTGAATGGTTATTAAATAAAAACTGGGATCCCTGACTTATATGATATGAGTGGACTTTCAAAGGGCGAAGGGGTTAGTGTATATGTCAAGGATGATGTCCACCTACAATCACAGATCTTGATTCCTCCATTCAAATCGATTCCTCTATTTAAATTCAATTTGGGTTTCAGCCCCCGTTTTCCACATTAGCTCTAAAAACCTCCATCATGTGTGACATGACTGAGTGACATGCAATACCCCATCTGATGGCTCACATACAAAGCCAGGGGTGGAAATGCTCTTCCCCTAAAGATGCAGCACAAAGTCATCATGGCCGAGCGTCAGTGGTGAGTAGGAGGAGAAAAAGAGCTGATTATTACGTTCACAAGATGATGGATCACACATATATTCCCCTTATCTGGCCAACAGCAGCATGCCCTGCACATATCACTTACCAATGACAGAGATGCAACGCCTAACAGAAGTCAAATGGCAATTTCACTTTGATCATAGCACATTTCTGATTTACATTTGAATCACTCTTTGATTGCATCAGATGAATTTCTGACACAAAGAAAAACCCAAGGTCAGAATACATTTCAGCTGAACTCGAAAGTTGTCCCGTTCTTCGCCTGCCATGCTCTTCATTTTACAGTCTCATTATTCAAAGTGAAAATGAAAATTGGAGCCTGAAGCATTTGTGTTTGAACAAAGAGGGGGAAGCAGATTATGAATGTTCCAAATGTAATTTCGATTACACTTCTATTATTCTTCTATTAATCACAGATTCATTCTCCCCGTGCTCTTCAAGTACAACTCAGTATTCATGTGCATACAAGGGGAAGACGAAATTGGCAAGGCTATTTTAAATGTTTAATGTGTGCGGGAATCATCCTTCTGTTGAAAAGAAATGCGATACAGAAACTATATGTTATTACAACTTAAGAAATCACTTGCTATGTGAGTAAAATAAGTAATCTCTCCTCTTGTTTTGAAATCACCTGCATCTCTTTTTGTTCTCCCTGCCTTCTAGAGAAAGTCTAATATACACAAAGAGAGATGCGATTTAATGCATACTGATTACTCTGGAGACCCACTATTCAACTCTGTGATAAAGCGTCAATTAAAGACTTTTAAGCCTCCATAAAATGCCTACCTTAAACAGCTGATCATCTCCATGCAGGCCTACCTCCTGGATTTTAGTTTAAATGGAGCAAATTCATCTCTGGAGAGAACCGTTGTAATCCCCTTTTAAATCTCCAAGCAGTTGAATAAGCATGCTATTCATACACAATGGGTTTTTTATTCACACACACAGAGCAGAGCTGCACGCCAGAACAGTGGAAATACAAATCACACACAATCACCGTAGTGTTTTAAGAAATATTAAACTAGTGACGCTGAAACACGTCCGCTCATATACATATACACCGTTAAAAGGAACGCTATCAACAAACCACAAACACTCTCCTGGGATACATCTGTTTAGATTCATTTGGCTTAGTATTCATAAGCAGTGAGGCATGAATGCATGGAGATATTTTCATTTGTGTGCAATGAGGCTTTGACATTGACCTCGCTTTTAAAACACACCACAATGTACGATAACATTTGGCTGGCGTTCAACACTAAACCCACTACTTTATTGAATACTGGCACAAACTGCCCTCAGTATTGGCCAGTCATTAGTTTGATTAAGAGCGTACGAAACCCATCGGTAATAAACCTTGGACTGCAACAAAAGCAAGAGTTCTTCTGCATATGGAGAACTCTGTTGTGGTGTGAGGAAAACACAAAACCACATTCACTGAGCTTCTGAGCAACAATAACACAGCAGGACTGTTCTGCGGTGCACATTTTGATCCAGACCAAATGAAGAGAAGGAATACAAAAGATGAAGCTTTTTGTATCCTGTATAGGAAGATGTTTAAGACATTGATTCACCTTGGGTTCAGAACCACAGTATCTAATTATATCCATGGGAATGTAGTCAAGGCCATGGTATTTCAGGGCCGGAGAGAGACAACATTCTGCTATAACCATGCTTTGCTCTACATGAATCATATTCCCCATGTGCTTTGGCAGCTATTAAAACAGAAAGAATGCCCTTTCTCCGTCAGAGGCCATGGGCTAGTGTTCTTCCATTGTACCAGAAAGGTTAGCTTTCTCTTGATGATCAACACTGAATGCAACACAGTAAAAAGACATGAAACCAGGTATAGTAAAAAAACATTAGTCCAGAGGGGTTTTCACCAGTAATGATTGCAAACTGGTTTTAAGCCAATAGGTTTCATGGTAGTTGCATTTCAGGTGGAAATTATATGATATAAGTAATCACAGCTTTAGATATATTTAGGGTTCCTACCCCAGCCGTCCTTGGCACCCCATGAAAGTGTTGCTTATGCATATATCAGCTCCATCAAAGAGGAGGGGAGGCTGGGGGATGGTGTCTTTGTGAGGGAGAGAGGGGGGGAGGGCTGCTCTCTGAAGCACACAACCTCATTATTCAGTCTACAGAACAGCACATCCACTTCATTGTTCTTCAAATCAGCCCAAACTCACTGGGCTCATCCGAAGCCCCTCAGAACAGAACAGAGCTGCTTTCTGTTTTAAAATGGAGCTACAGATGAGATCTCCACAATGATCAGTCAAGAGCGGCGCTATTGCTTCTTCTTTAATGCTCTTCATTGTCAAGTACGCTGATATCATTTCTCAACATCATTTGACATTAGCAATTCAAAACGATACCAACATGAGGGAGAGATGTCTCACTGAGATGTAGTGTGATTTCCCTGAGGCAGAGCTGGAGAGGTTGCTTGGAGATGACGTGTGATATGAAGGATATATTGGGAGTAGTGTCCGGAAGGCCCGGGCGAACGTGGTGAATCATTCACAGAAATGTAAACTGATTTCATCGCATAAGGAAACTATTAAAGATGGTCTGTTTTGTTGCAGCATGGCTGTTTGGCAAGCGCTCTGCTGCAGAGTGTGCAGGACAAAACGGCTCGTGTTAGTCCTCCCACCGCGGTGTTTCATGTAAATATGCACTAACTATTCTTCTGCAGCCGCATCAATCATGGCCGATATGACAAGGCCCCTTTGTTCCCCACAAAGAGTGTAAACACAGCTGGAGCATGCTGCAGGAACCTTTCCCTCCCCTATCTTGCCAGTACACCTGTCGGACACACTGCATCAAAACCTCATTTAGAGCCCTGATTATCCTAATGACACCCATGTCTTTTCCCACTCTGGCCATTATCGGTTAAATCCACCCTCCCCTAATTAAAGACACACAGTTAACACATGGTCAAGCATGAAAGGGATGCCCCCACCACACA